>NC_081791.1:11945026-12245026 GCF_963082965.1 Carassius carassius
ACTCAACCTACTTGTTCAAACATATTGATTATTTTGGAAATAAACTGTTTTGTGTAGCTATGGCTTTGCTTTAGACTGTTTTCATTGTTGTAACAAAAATAAACAACTGGCAACATTGTGTCTAAAATGTTAGTTACTTAATATTAGCTAATATTTCAGTTTAAACCTAAATATTACCTTCTCTGATTATTGTATTCTGGAAAACTGGTTTTCTGGCTTTAAATATGATAAAAAGTTAATTCATGTCATTTGATTAAGACAAATGAATGTGAATCAAGATATTTAATATGGTTTTAAAGTAAATAATTGTTTAACTAGCATTTGTAGTAAAAAAAAAAAATGTAGTTTGTAACTTTAAAATGAGGATATAAATCAATAGGCACACATAATTTGTGAGGAAATAGAGTTGGACTATACTTGTAATGATTTGTCTCTCCCTAACTCTTTCTGTCTGTGCTTTCACTTCTTTTGTCTGTTTAATTGAGTTTAAATGTAATTGATCTCATGCTGACATTCTCTGAATATATCAGCGGAATTCAGTGTGCAGTTCTGAAGAAATACAGTCTACATACTCCTACTGTCTTCCTCAATCAATGTCACATAGCTCCATTCTCCTTGTTCTTTTGTGATCTTCTTCATACACACTTGGCTTTGATCAATAGGTCTTATGTGTGCATTTTTGGTTTGTGGGTTTTCCCATAGGATGTTACACTTCCTCGCAAATCGTTAAGGCATATTGTAGGACGTTTATAGACATGCTAAGTGGCCAATGACAACATGACAGATTGCTGACAACTTCATGTACGACAATGAGGTTGATAGACATGTGTCAAGACCAGCTTTGACACCATCAGTACTCATTTAAAGAACTCTTGAGGAATACATGGAATTTTGAAGCGGCACAAACATCTGCCCATGGAAAGTAAATAAGCATATATTATGACTTTCATATCTGAGGCTACAATTATTCTCAGCAGCATAATCTTTCAGCACTTGCTGAATAAATGTGACAAAAGAGATATAAGGACTTTGTTAATTACGCAGTCACCCATGAAGTGAATCCTGAAATCGTATCGGATAATAGATCTGAATAGACTAAAAAGATTGTTTTATTGCTGTGAAGAGATTTCCTCAAATGCGTTGTTGGAAGAGTAGAGAGATGGGTAGAGAGTGAGCAAGGCTGGAGTGTTTGAAGGTTGAGATGAAGCATTTCTGTCTCTGAGGATGGATGGTTGGAGGAGATAATGCTGCATCTCTATTTCAGTCATCATTTCACCACTAATTACTCCTGTCTTGCCTCTGTAGGTCCTCCACAACACCATCCCACCTTTTATCCCCTCTAATAACCAGAAATTGCTGACGCAACCACCCACATCTCCATTCCAAAGCACATCCTTCAGTTCCTCTCGAAATTACTTTGTTGCAGTCAAGGATTTGTGGAAGAGTGGTCTAAGACTCCTTAATACCATTTTACGTTTATTAATGCATGTTTCTTCTGTCATTATGAACAATTTATTGGTGCATGGTATTTCAAAGAAGAAAAAAAAGCCTTTTTCATCAAAATGTAATGACTTACTCTGCCTCGAAAAACCAAAATACTTTTAGTTTGATGTCACCACAACCTCTTATTATTTTTCCTAACCTCCAAGTGTTATACGGATACCACGTTTCACAATCCAGAAAATTCCCGATGGATGAATAAGTCCTGTCCTACATTCACTGGAAAATGTTTTGTCAGGTAACCTAAAAACTGTTTTACTGCATTTTTGAATAAATGCATGCAGCCTTGGTGACTAAAAGAGACATGATTTTAGTTGTTAGTGATTTATATTTAACTGATTTGTGCATTTATCAGAACTGGCCATAATATGAAAATAAATAACAGATTATCAGTATCCACTGATACTGATTGGATTTTAATATAGTTGCATCCCATTTTCTTACTACTTGAAGAAAATCACTCTATATTTTCCTCTCTCATTGACACTTGCATTTACATTACATTATGTAAGTGGCCTGTGACTACAGTTTAACGTTGACTGCAAACTTGCTTTAATCTTGCTGGAATACCAATTCTCAAAGCACACTCATATTAATAATGGTAACCAAGAATGCTGTGACACATCTCTGAGAAATGCTCTTCATTCCACCATTTGAAAAGCTTTGAGTCGCTTGAATGAGGCATCACATCCATGCTCAATCACTCTCTCAGCAGTCCCTCATTGTTTTGCCTTCTTCTATCATTCAGTGTCTTTGCACCCTGTTTTAGCACTATGTTATAGCACTTAACCACGGCTGTTTCTTCTCATCCATTATTGGTCATTTTCTGTTCTCACTATGTCACTCGCAGCCATTATTATTGTCAATCATCCTCCCCCACAGGTTTCCTCTCATTTCTGCTCCTCAGTGCTCCATCACGTTCTCTTCACCTCACACAGCCCACAATTCTTTCTCCTCTGTCTGAGATTTCAGATTCCCCCAAAACCCAGTGTCAGAGGTTACACTTACTCTTCAAGCATGGGGTTAGCTAAAATGTACAATTACAGTAAGTTAACATGATTATTTCTACATTATTTTATTATTATTGTTGTCTTATGGTATATTGTTTTCTAATGTTATAATAAAAATAATAATAGCAATAATAATACTTTTAAAAAGCAATAATGCATTAAGCTGACAATAAAAGCATTTATAATGTTACAAAAAAAACTCTCTTTAAAATAATTGCTGTTCTTTTGAAGCAGCAAATCAGCATATTAGAGTGATTTCTGAAGGATCATAACGTGTAATGATGCTGAAAATCCTGCTTTGCATCACAGTAATAAATTGTCTTGATATATATATATATATATAAAACAACAAAAAAAAATGTTATTTTAGATTTTATAAATTTTTCGTAATATACAGTATTTGTGATCAAATAAATTCAGTCTTGGTTAACATAAGAAACTTCTTTAAAAACAAATAAATAAAAAATCTTACTGACCTCAATCCTTTGAACAGATGTCTACATATGTGTAAATAAAATATAGAATATAAATAATAATAGTATTTATATTATATTTAAAGAAAACAAAAGTAGTAAAACGGTACTGTATGAGTGAATTTGTATGACTGCTGTATTAGTCATCTTTTATCATCTTTTATAGAAGTGATTTATATGTGGGCCTGTTGACTCAGTGTACACAAGAGAGGTAACAGATATATAATAGTACATGACATCAGAGATTGCATCAGCCCTGGTCTGATCCTGCCAGGTTTTACAACACCATGAAGGATGGAGTTTATTAGCATTTGTATGTTGCAACATTTTCACATTATTATTCAGTGATATTTATAATGTAAACATATTTGCTACAATTAAGATGATACAAGTGAACAAATGAATCCAAGAAGAACATGCTGTTAATTTCCTTGCTTGTAAAAGCATAGCAGGATATTTCACATCTAACAAGTTTAATCAGCTGAGATTCAAATAATGCATGTAACATTGCAATATGAATACAGTTTAATTGATTTACAGTTTACAAGCCATAATGGAAGACTGGGGCTAGCTGTAACACACACACACACACACACACACACACACACACACACACACACACACACACACACACACACACACACACACACACACACACACACACACACACACACACACACACACACACATGTACAGGTCCTTCTAAAAAAAATAGCATATTGTGATAAAGTTCATTATTTTCCATAATGTAATGATAAAAATTAAACTTTCATATATTTTAGATTCATTGCACACCAACTGAAATATTTCAGGTCTTTTATTGTTTTAATACGGATGATTTTGGCATACAGCTCATGAAAACCCAAAATTCCTATCTCAAAAAATTAGCATATCATGAAAAGGTTCTCTAAACGAGCTATTAACCTAATCATCTGAATCAACTAATTAACTCTAAACACCTGCAAAAGATTCCTGAGGCTTTTAAAAACTCCCAGCCTGGTTCATTACTCAAAACCGCAATCATGGGTAAGACTGCTGACCAGAAGGCCATCATTGACACCCTCAAGCAAGAGGGTAAGACACAGAAAGACATTTCTGAACGAACAGGCTGTTCCCAGAGTGCTGTATCAAGGCACCTCAGTGGGAAGTCTGTGGGAAGGAAAAAGTGTGGCAAAAAAAGCTGCACAACGAGAAGAGGTGACCGGACCCTTATGAAGATTGTGGAGAAGGACCGATTCCAGACCTTGGGGGACCTGCGGAAGCAGTGGACTGAGTCTGGAGTAGAAACATCCAGAGCCACTGTGCACAGGCGTGTGCAGGAAATGGGCTACAGGTGCCGCATTCCCCAGGTCAAGCCACTTTTGAACCAGAAACAGCGGCAGAAGCGCCGGACCTGGGCTACAGAGAAGCAGCACTGGACTTTTGGACAAATTTTGCACGTCATTTGGAAATCAAGGTGCCAGAGTCTGGAGGAAGACTGGGGAGAAGGAAATGCCAAAATGCCTGAAGTCCAGTGTCAATTACCCACAGTCAGTGATGGTCTGGGGTGCCATGTCAGCTGCTGGTGTTGGTCCACTGTGTTTTATCAAGGGCAGGGTCAATGCAGCTAGCTATCAGGAGATTTTGGAGCACTTCATGCTTCCATCTGCTGAAAAGCTTTATGGAGATGAAGATTTCGTTTTTCAGCACGACCTGGCACCTGCTCACAGTGCCAAAACCACTGGTAAATGGTTTACTGACCATGGTATTACTGTGCTCAATTGGCCTGACAATTCCCTGACCTGAACCCCATAGAGAATCTGTGGGATATTGTGAAGAGAAAGTTGAGAGACGCAAGACCCAACACTCTGGATGAGCTTAAGGCCGCTATCGAAGCATCCTGGGCCTCCATAACACCTCAGCAGTGCCACAGGCTGATTGCCTCCATGCCACGCCGCATTGAAGCAGTCATTTCTGCAAAAGGATTCCCGACCAAGTATTGAGTGCGTAACTGAACATAATTATTTGAAGGTTGACTTTTTTTGTATTAAAAACACTTTTCTTTTATTGGTCGGATGAAATATGCTAATTTTTTGAGACAGGCATTTTGGGTTTTCATGAGCTGTAATGAGCTGCCAAAATCATCAGTATTAAAACAATAAAAGACCTGAAATATTTCAGTTGGTGTGCAATGAATCTAAAATATATGAAAGTTTAATTTTTATCATTACATTATGGAAAATAATGAACTTTATCACAATATGCTAATTTTTTGAGAAGGACCTGTATATATATATATATATATATATATATATATATGTGTGTGTATAAATATATAAAGTTCAGCATTTTTGTTCAAATCTACCTTTATTATACAGTTGAATGTATGCTAGTACTGATTTACCTGTGTTTTACACTTGTTTAGACCTTAGACCATCCAAGATGTAGATGAGTTTGTTCATTCATTAGAACAGATCTGGAGAAATGTATCATTACGTCACTTGTTCACCAAAGGGTCCTCTACAGTGGAAATGTCTCTTGTTGTTGTGTATATGTTTTAACTATGCGCTGTTAATATGCTGCCATTTTGGCCAGGACTCTCTTGAAAAAGAGTTTTTAAATCTCAACGAGTTCATCTGGTTAAATAAAGGTTAAATAAAATAAAATAAAATAAACAGTGAATGGGTGTCAGAATGAGAGTCCAAACACAAGTAATCCACACCACTTCAGTCTATTGATTAATATCTTCTGAAAAGAATGCTTATAAGAAACAAATATATTATTAAGTTATTAACTTCAAACAAGTCCTTTATTTATAAATATTGTTTCTCCAATCAGGAGAGATATACTGTACATAGATTACAAGCGAAAACAGTTTAAAACAGTTCTAAACAAATATGTTGGTGGATGATGATGTGAGAGAACAACAGAGGATGGACTTTTTAGCTGGAGGAAGTGTTATTATTGATTATGGATTTGTATTTTGGCCAGAAGCAACAGCTTAAAGCTAAAACATCTTAATGGTTGAATCATCTTAATAATGGATTTGTTTTTTACAAACAGACATCTTCACTTCAAGTCATTAACTAATGGACTGTAGTTGTGTGGATTACTTGTGGATTATTGTGACGTTTTTATCAGCTGTTTGGCCTCTCACTGCAGTGGATATATTGGTGATGTTACAAGTGATGTAATAATAATAATATAATAATATATAATAATAATAATTATAATAACAATAATATATATATATATATATATATATATATATATATATATATATATATATATATATATATATATATATATATATATATATATATATCCAAAGAAACAAACTCATCTACATCTCAGATGGCCTTAGGGCGGCCACATTTTCTGCAAATTTTAATTTTTGGGTGAACTGTTCCTTTAAAAGACCCTTTACAAATAAAAGCTAAATATTTAGCAGCATATAAATTGACTGCTTTCTCTCAAAACCTTATAGTTATGAGCCCTAAGTGACTGTCATGTGTGCCTACTGTACTGGAGTGAGGAGAGTCCAATAAACATAACTTTATTGAACTGAACACCAGGAAAGCACACGTAGCACTGGGGTGAGATGAACAATACTGGACAAGAAACGAGGGGCAGAACACACGTTAAATACACTGAATCTAATGGGAAACACCTGGGAACAATGGAACAGAACAAGGAACACCTGGAAAACAATGATAACATAATCAGGACAGGAACAGGATGACCAAATTAAGATATAAACAAAACATGGAGCACGTGGGGGAAGGAAACAGACACAGAACAGAGTCTGACATTACAACATCCAATGGGGCCACACAACATCCAACAGGGAGGAGGAGTGGGCGCTCTGGAGGTCCCCATTCAGGGCACCATGGCAGATCAGGTGGTGTAGACAGACTAGGAAGCCATGGCAGAGCAGACATTTCAGGAGGCCATGGCGCATCAGGGAGTCTAGGAAGCCATGGTGGAGCCGCCTCCGATGATAAGCACCGGCCTCTACAGCTGGAGCCCTACTACCCCCGCAAAAAAAAAATAAAAAAAATAATACAAAATAAAACAATACTTGGGGAAGATTACAGGCTCCGAGGCCCTCCATGGGCCAGACATAGGAACATGAGCCCTCCGTGGGCTAAACTCAGGAACATGAGCCCTCATTGGGCTGAACTCGGGAACATGAGACCTCCGTGGGCCAAAATCAGGATAATGAGCCCTCATTGAGCTGAACTGGGGAACATGAGCCCTCCATGGGCTAAACTCAGGAACATGAGCCCTCATCGGGCTGAACTCTGGAACATGAGCCCTCCGTGGGCTAAACTCGGGAACATGAGCCCTCCGTGGGCTAAACTCAGGAACATGAGCCCTCATTGGGCTGAACTCGGGAACATGAGCCCTCCGTGGGCTAAACTCAGAAACATGAGCCCTCATTGGGCTAAACTTGGGAACATGAGCCCTCCGTGGGCTAAACTCAGGAACATGAGCCCTCATTGGGCTAAACTAGGGAACAGGAGCCCTCCGTGGGCTAAACTCAGGAACAGGAACCCTCATTGGGCTAAACTAGGTAACATGAGTCCTCTGTGGGCTAAACTCAGGAACAGGAGCCCTCATTTGGCTAAACTTGGGAACAAAATCAGACAGGAAACGAGGAGCAGAACACACTTTAAATATACTGAAACTAAAAGGAAACACCTTGGAACAATGGGGAAGGAAACACACACAGACATGGGGAACAGAGTCTGGCAGTGACAGCTTGCCCCTGGTCTCCCCTATACTGTATATGGTCTCTAGTTGTAGTAGTTTATGAACAACTGAGAGCTTGTCATATTTCCTTTTGTAGATTTCAGCACCAAGGGGGGTGACCATCCTGACAGTTATGCAGTAAACAGTTTTCCACCAGCAGTGCAGGAATAAAGCTTGTTACATTTTAACATTTCACTGCTCTCTTAGACATTCCTGTCTATTAATATAGCACTTTGCATATTTCTTTAACTCAACTAGGCCCTGAGTGCAAGAAACTGCTTAGGAGAGCATACAATTCATGGAGCAAAATGTTAATGAGATCACATTAATGCACCAAGTACTCTTAGCCTCCAATGCATGTTTCTTTCAGGCATAAAAACAAGTATCAGCCAAGGTTTATGTGATTGATGATTGTGACATGTTGTCAAAGTTCACTGGGATTTATCACTGGACTGCTGATACCTGAACATGAGCTCACCCTGTAGCCAATGCTCCCATTTATACTCACATTAAAGCTGCTGAAACATATAAGGGCAGCACATACAGTACAACGCCACTGACATTCAGCTGAGAAAGCATTCGTGCACTTCTTAACGGCTGACAAAACAAATCTGCATGCAAAATCGTCCGCATCCTGCAAATAATTCAAACAACATTAATGACTAATACATGAAATCTGTTCACAAACAAATATAAAAACATGAGATCAGGGAAGCATGTCGTATTTCTAAGAGCCTGTCATGTTAAAGTGGTTGACACATTGACATTATTTGTCTGCATCAAGATTTTAGCTTAAAATGTATTTGAGTGTACAATCAAGTCAAAGTGTATATTTTAGGTTTTGCAATTGATCACCATTTATTTTAAGCTTTTTAACATTTTATATTCCCTTTGTCTTTAGTATGTTATTTTCAATGGTCCTGCACTATACTTTAAGTTAAATGTATAGTAAAAATTGCCAGCTGCGCTTGCTAAAAGGGTTCCAGAACCACACGGTGCCTTGTGGTTGTGCTCATTAAAAATAGTTTGTTACTGTGAAATGTACTGATAACCAAACAGGTGATAAAATGGAAGATAAGTGTAAAACACATTACACCATATTAATGCGGTAAACATGAATTAAACAACATAATAAACTAAATAACTGAGATCCGGGGAGTTGCCTTCCACGGATCCAAAATTTCAATGTAATGATATTCAAACCACTTCTTTATCACTCGTGCTTTGTGACATGGTGCTCCATCATGCTGGAAAAGGCATGGATCATCACCAAATTGCTCATGAATCGTTGGAAGAAGTTGCTCTTGCAAGACGTTTTGGTACCATTCTTTACTCATGGCAGTGCTTTTAGTCAGAATCATGAGAGAGCCCACTCCCTTTGTTGAAAAGCAACCCCACACATGGATGATCTCAGGATGTTTCACTGTTGGCACAACACAGGACTCATGGTAGTGTTCACCTTTTCTTCTCCGAACAATTTATTTTCCAGATGTCCCAAACAGTCGGAAGGGAGTTTTGTTAGAGAAAATAACTTTGCACCAGTCTTCTGACGTTTTTCTTGGAGAGAAGTGGCTTCTTTGCTGCCCTTCTTTGCTGATGTCCAAAAGTCTTGGCCTCACTGTGTGTGCAGATGCTCTCACACAAACCTGCTACCGTTCCTGAGCAAGCTCTGCACCGCTGGAGACACGATTTTGTAGCTGAGTCCTCAGGAGGAGATGGTCCTGGTGCTTGCTGGACACTCTGAGACGTCCTGAAAACTTCTTCACTGCAGTCGAACCTCTCTCCTTGAAGTTCTTGATCCAGTAAATGTGTTTTTTCTTCAGGTGCAATATACTTTGTAGCAATTTCCTTGCATGTGAGGCCATTTTGATGCAAAGCGATGATGGCTGTATGTGTTTTTTTGGAGCTTACTATTGCTAACAAGAACACAATGACTGGAAGTGCGTCTTTCCTTCAGGCAGGCGAGTCTCGGTGCTGGTGGGAGTTGTAGGTGGGGGAGAGTGAATGAACAGTGCTTTCTTCAACCCTCAATATCCTTGGCTGAAGTTCCCTTGAGCAAGGCACTGAACCCGCACTTGCTCCCCGGGCGCTGGATATATAGCTGCCCACTGCTCTGGGTGTCTGTTCACTTCTCACTCACTATGAGTGTGTGCACTTGGATGGGTTAAATGCAGAGCAACAATTCCAAGTATGGGTTACCATACTTGGCAAATGTCACGACTTTCACTTTTCTTTTATAGCAAACAGTCTGCTCTTACAATCTATTAAGAATGATAGACCTGACCAGTACTCATTCACACTTTCACATCTGCTGGTGATATGATTAGTCAATTAATGTTAGCTGGTCATTTTGTGACAGTTTGTGTCAGGATCAAAAAACTGTGATTTATTTATTTATTTATTTATTTATTTATCTATTTATTTATTATTTTATGTATTATTTTATTTTTGTGAAAATATTTTTTTTTTGACCAATTAAGCATTTAGCAATTATTTAAAATGCATCTAATCACTCTACACAATAATCTAGAAACAATGTGAATTGAACAGCTTAACAAAACTTTTGGCCATGACTGCACTATTTTTATGTAATTGCTAATATTATATATATATATATATATATATATATATATATATATATAAAACTCTAAATAATAGTTGATTCAAGACACCTGTTCAGACGCGCGCGCGCGCGTCTCACGGAAACCTGCATGCGCGCGCCACCGCTGCGTAATCAGCGTCTGGGTTAGCGCGTGCCAGGAGAGAGAGAGAGAGAGAGAGAGAGAGAGAGAGAGAGAGAGAGAGAGAGACCTAGTGGAGATGTAAGTCGCTGCTGAAGATTCGCAACGACAAGCAAGTGCTTTAGCGCACAACCCCCTCCCACTGCGCTCGCTCAGAAAAAAAAGGGAAAAAAAAAATGTTTCTCTTTTGCCTGAGATACACAGTGATGTGAGTATTTGTGTGCTGTAGGAAACAGAGCTCTGAGACTGCTTAAAACAGAAAGAATAGCGAAAACAAGAATTCCTCGCGTGCTTGCAGGAGTCGGACGCATAAGCGATCACACGGGATTTCTTCAAACAGCGGTATGTGCTGCTCTATTTCAACCCTCCTCAAGCGATGATATTCAAATGAGTGTCTACTTTTGTTTGGTCCGCTGTCAACCTTACCGGGAATTTGGCATGTTTGGGTTGTTTTCTATATGGCCAAACTGTGTGATGTATTTCATGCGCAAACTGTTGACAGTACAGTAGACGGTTCACCATGCGCTTCGCATATCACATCGACCTCATCAACTGTAGCGAAATCTGTTTGGTTCAGTGAACACAAATGTTGTCACATATACAAACGTGACATCTTTAAAAATACATAATATAAAACACAAGTTTCAAGACCATGGTAATGTTATCTTTGTGTTCTTGTTGGTTTTAAATTAAAAAATAAATAAATTAAAAAACAATTTCAAACATTCTTCAAGTCATATATATAAAAATAAATAGTTTTTTGTATTTATTAATATAAAACGTTACTCCATTTGACCTGACATAACAGTTTATTTATTTTTTATTGTTATTATTATTATTATTTCAATATTTCAAAATATCATAAAACTTGAGTGGTTTGTTGTCGTGTCACATGACAACAAAATGGCTGCATGCATATTGGTAACACTAGACTGATTTCAATTTGGCCAACAAACGTTTTCAAAAATGAATAATATTTTAAACAATATCGCTTTATTGCATATTTTTGTATACAATTATATATAGAAGACCAATTCCAAAACGACTTGTAAACAAGGAACAAAGGCAATTCTAAAGAACCAACATTATTTTTAATTACATGCAACTAACCCTAACCAATTACTAATCCTAACCCTGTAGTTAGTGTACATGTTTTTAATTACCATGTATTAAATGTTTAAATTCATAAATAACAAGGACATCTTAAAAGTTTAAACTTTTTTTTAATTTGAATTTTAATAAAAAAAACAAAACAAAAAAAACATGTTAATCATATCAAATCAAAATCAAATCAAAGTTTATTTATATAGCACAGTAAAAACAACAATAGTTGACCACTGTGCTGTACAATGTCATACTAAAAAAGGTATAAAATAAGTGATATACACATATGCATATATACACATACACATGTACACATGCACAAATATACATACATGCGTATATACACACAGTACACACCTATACACAAAAACATGCATAACACATACATACATACATACATACATACATAAATATAATAAAGACCGCAATACAAATCAGAACACTGATAAATGGTCTAAAAAGTCTAGGAACAGTTATATGCCTGAGAAAAAAGGTATGTTTTTAGCTTAGATTTAAATTCAGCTTCTGATGAAACTGATCTGAGGGAGACCGGGAGACTGTTCCATAACTTTGGCTCAACAACAGAAAAAGCCCGGTCACCTCGCAGCTTTAATCTAGATCTAGGGACCATCAGTAATTTTTGTTCAGAGGATCTCAGAGATCTAACAGAGGTTTTTGGGTTCACAAGGTCGCAGAGATAAGTAGGGGCTGAACCATTCAAAGCTTTAAAAACAAAAAGTAAAATTTTAAAATCAATTCTGTAGTGGACCACCAGTGCAAGGAGCGCAGTACAGGGGTAATATGTTCGAACTTGCGAGTACCAGTCAAAAGTCTGGCAGCTGCGTTCTGAACCATCTGAAGTCGATTTATATTAGATTGACTAATTCCAACATAGAGAGAATTACAATAATCCAGCCGAGATGACACAAATGCATGGATCACTCTCTCAAACTCAGAAAAGGTTAAAAAACTCTTGGTTTTAGATAACAATCGTAGTTGGAAAAAACAAGATCTAACTACAGAGTTTATCTGTTTGTCAAATTTGAGTGAGGATTCAAAATTGACACCCAAATTTTTTGTAGAGGGTCTTTCATAGCAAACTAAGTCTCCCAAATCATAATTAAAGGTGCCTGAAGGCTCAAAAACCATAACCTCTGTTTTGCCCTCATTAAGGTGCAAAAAATTTGAAGAAAGCCAAGACTTAATATCAGCCAGACATGCAGCTAAGGATCTCAAAGCTGTTTTGTCGTTGTGCTTCAGGGGCAAATAAATTTGGGTGTCATCAGCATAAAAATGAAATGACAGCTTGTGCTTGGTAAAAATAGACCCCAAAGGAAGCATATATAATGAGAACAAAACAGGAGCCAAAATGGAGCCCTGAGGAACTCCAGACATCAGGGCGCAGCTGGATGAAGAAAAACCATCAAGACAAACCGAAAAAGTCCTATCTTCGAGATATGATTTGAACCAGTCCAGAGCGCGACCTTGAATACCCACATATTTTTCTAGGCGCGATATAAGAATTTTGTGGTCGACGGTATCGAAAGCAGCGCTTAAATCTAAAAGTAGAAGTACCATTGAGTCCCCTGAGTCTACAGTTAATAAAATATCATTTAAAACTTTTAAAAGTGCAGACTCCGTACTATGATGCTTCCTGAAACCAGATTGAAATTTTTCAAATATATTGTTTGATTCTAAGAAGCTCTGTAATTGTACTAAAACAACCTTTTCTAAGGCTTTAGAAATGAAAGCCAAATTTGAGATCGGTCTATAACTTGATAAGACGGCCGGGTCGAGATTAGGTTTTTTAAGCAGTGGTTTAACAATTGCATGTTTAAAATATCTTGGAACGGTTGCTGTAAGAAGTGACTTATTTATTATAGCTAAAATACTTGGTCCAACAACATCAAAGACCTCAAGAAAAAACCGAGTGGGAACAATATCAAGTGGGCATGTAGTGGGTTTCAAATGCTTAATTATGTCTTGAAAGGAGCTTAAAGAGATTGTCTGAAATTCATTACAAATTGGAGTGCAGAGATGCGGGACAGATAGGTCATAATTTGAAGATACTATACGCTGTCTTATGTCAACTATTTTATCTGTGAAAAACCTGAGAAAATCTTCACATACTGCAGCTGAGGCATTCAAAGAAACAGCACTATTTGGATTTAAAACGGAGTTTAAAATGGTAAAAAGAGTTTTAGGTTTATGACAATTTTTTGCAATGATATCTGAAAAATACTGAGATTTTGCCAGTTTAACTGATATTTGATACCCAATTAATGATTCACGTAGAATTTCAAAAGATACTTTTAGTTTATCTTTTTTCCACTTCTGTTCGGCTCTACGACAAACTCGTCTATGTTCTTGTGTGATACTGTTTAACCAGGGTTCAGGTTTAGATTTTAGTCGTTTTTCTCGCACAGGAGCCACAGAATTTAAAATATCATTTGAAATGGAATTAAACAATGAAAGATGTTCATCTACATTTGAATTATTTAAGGAGGAATCAAGATTGTACATCAAACAGGCCTCCTTAAAATAAACAGCAAAATCATCATTAGATGAAGGATTAAAAAGCCGAGTTTGCTGTGATAACCTCTTAGATTTCATAGTTTTACCATTTGGAAGAGAGCAAGTGAACATAATAGGCATATGATCTGAAAAACTCAATTCAAGAGTTTCAAGTTTGCAAACTGGAATACCATGCAATAATACAAGATCTAAGGTATGGCCTTGTTTGTGAGTGGGACCATTTACCACTTGAATGAAGTCCAGAGAGTCAACCAGACTAAGAAAATCTTTAGCCAGGGAATTTGACTCACAACAAACATGAATATTAAAATCCCCCACAACTAAAAGCCTATCATATTTAAGAACAGCTTCGCTCAAAAAGTTTGAAAACTCCTTTAAAAAGTCCTTGTTTGGTTTCGGAGGACGATAAACTACTGCAATCGATAACTGATGTTTATTTAGCTGAAAGAGTAGTATTTCAAAGCTTGAGTAGGATTCAGTCTTTAGGGTAGATGTGATTCATAGATGTGAGATAGACAGCATTGAGAGTGTGCTTCATTAAGCATTTTTATGTTTATGTTTTTAGTCTCCAATAGCTGCAGTCATGGAGTCCCCAGATGATTCCACTGGCTTTGCTGATCCCAGACACTTCCCAGACGCTCATCTGTACAATGAGTCCCTTTTCCAGAACAACTTCAGCGCCTTCAATGGGACTGACAACTTCTTCCCAAGGGGCGTCAAGATCACTATAGCAGTGGTCTACATGATCGTCTGCGTGGTGGGGCTGGTGGGAAACTGCTTGGTCATGTACGTCATCATCAGGTAAGCTGACGGGTCAAAACAGGATGGAACTTTATATATGTTTTTATGTCTTAAGGGTCTATAAAAAAAGAAAAAAAGAGATTTCTATATCAAAGGCTTTCCTTATGAGAATGTATGAGATGTTGGTTATGGGTTTGGTAATGGTACACTGTACAGTTTATTTGAGAGCCATGAGAAAAAACCTCTGCATTCTGACAGTATGCCACAGGGACCTTCGCCTCAGAGACTGAAGTGTTTATTTGCTGCGTTGGGCAATTCAGTACTCAAAGTGGTCATTCTTTTTTCTTTTCTTTTTTATCTTTCCTTTTATTGTCATACTCCGACTCAACCAATGGCATAGATATTTGATATTTGAAAAGATGTTTCACAAATTATGCACTGTACCTTTAAGAGGTGTTAAAAGAACAATACATCCACAAATTTAAATTCTGCCCAAACCTGTATAATTTTCAGTCAGGTTTCTGATGTAAAAACACTATATGGAAATTGATTTTCTGATAATCCATTAAAGAAAGACCTGTTGTGAGCTCTGAGGTTGTTAATCAATGGTATATGATTTAATTGAACCCAGCTGTGTGCATTATTTCAACTTATTTTTAAAATAACTATGTTATGTTAATAGTGGACTTAGTGGTTTATAAAAATACATTACCCGTGATTTTGTACAGAAAATGCCACCAATCAGAGTCGCAGTGATCAGAGTGCACCAAAAGTACTCCACCCACACCCATGGAGCAACAAAAATTATCTAACTGTGAAAATACTTTAAAAGTAGTGTATACAGTATATATGTATATATTGCAATAGACTTAACATATATAGTTTCTGTCGACACAGTCAACAACTGTAAGTAATTAGTTTTATATTTCATTGTAATTATTATGACATTTGCAGTTCTTCATGTTATTGTAGTTCTTTCCTTTATTACAGCCATTAACTACACAGTTTTGTATATTTGCCTGATTTTCAAATGTTGCTTTGTCTCAGATAAAAGTTTGAAATGTTGTGATCCACCTGTAGGATTAGTGCACAACGCCAAAATTTTGGTCCATACAATGAAAGTCAATGGGGTCTTAGTATTATTTTGGACCCCATTGCCTTTCATTGAATGGACAAAAATTATTTTCATAATATCTCCTATTGACCTGAAGGTAAATTTATATATATATTTAACCCTTTAAAGAAATTGAGAGTCAGCAGACCATATTTAACCCCCACTTTACTACATCTGAGACCCCCAATGCACAACCATCTCACCCAGCAGGCTTTGATCACTATCGACAGCTCGCTGGACCTAGAAATGTTCAATACATTTTCACCCTTCTTCCTCACTCTTTCTGTTTGTTTGCATGCTTTCTCTCAATTACCTCATCTCTTACTCCTTTCGCTCTCCGTTCCTGTGTTGTTTTACAAAATGTGTGTAATTTGGTTCCGGAGTTTTACTATACGAGTGAAAGCTACTTGTACCATAACTAATCATGGCACTTTGTCTTTCTTTTCCCAATTCTGGGCTTTCCTGTTTACCCCATTCTCTCATCTCATGAACCATCTGGAAGTACAAAGACCTTTTTTTTTGCATCACTCCTTCACAGTTTATTACAGTTTTTGCTTTTGGTTTATACTGTAGATGCCAGAAAAACTAGTTTTAATTAATTATTATTGATGGTTTCAACATGTTAATACTTGTATGCCAATATAATTTTAATATGCGCTCCGATATTTATAATGTTAGCCAACACACTGCAAGGTAAACAGACAGAATACAGATCTACCCACAGTCCTTTGGATTTCATGGCAAGGTCACATATGTAGCCAATTTAATACCAATTGGTTTCAGACATCTAGGTGTCGTCCAAATCCAAAGGCAGCTGCTTTGCTGTTTCACTGCCCAGTCAGTGCATTAACAGGCGGCGTTTTCTATGAAGACACCTTTTAAGAAATCTGGTTCCAGTCTGCATTTTAGGGCTGCATGTGGTCATGTCTAATGATCTAAAACAAATTCAAATGAGCTAAACGATTATTTTAGAGCAGATACACTCTTAAAATAAAGGTTCTTTATTGTCATCTATGGTTCAATGAAGAATCTTTAATATCCACAAAAATGTTCAGTTCCACTAAAGATTCTTTCTAGGGGAAAACCATTTTTAGACTTTTAGAATTGTCCTTCACACAAAAAAAAAACAAAAATGTATTTTAAGATCTTTTTACCAAAATGTTATTTGGGGAACCTAAATTGGCTTTACTATGGCATACCTGCTGGAATCTTTATTTTTTAAGAGTGTGTGTATATATATATATATATATATATATATATACACAAATAAATACAATAGTAAAGATACAAAAAATAAACAGTGATTTTCATATTAGGCCTAAGGCCTAACATTAGTTTTTAGGTACAGAAATTGAATAAAGTAATCAAATGTAAAACAGCATTGCATATTGGATTGTATAAATTAAAGATTATTCTTTATTAAAGTTACAAAATCTTTTCAGTCGAGCAGTGAGTGATTTCTTTGTTGTTGCTGTTCGATTGATATTCAATTCAATTCAATTCAAGTTTATTTGTATAGCGCTTTTTACAATACAAATCGTTACAAAGCAACTTTACAGAAAATTATGTTTCTACAATATTTAGTAGTAGCTAGTAGTTTGTGCACGTTTGACAGGATTTTAGAAAAATAAAAATAATAATAATAATAATACAAGACGTAGTCAGCTAGATGATGAACTATCAATATTATTAATTAATAGTAATTATATGATGCAGTCACACATGTAGCAATAATTGTTAGTTCTGTTTGTTGATTCAAGGTTAGGATCATCTGGGGTCCTCTGAGGGTCAGCATCATCTCTTCTCAGGTGTTCTGGATCCAGACTGGAGCTTATGAAGACTGTCACTTTAAGATAATGCACTAATCCGGCTATGTCTGCTATAGGATACTTACCAAGACAGCCATTTTGACATAATTTTTGTGTGAATTTGTCCATTTACACAAAATACAGAGGTTAAAATTTGCGCTCTTTCTGAGGCGCGCGTTCTTTGGCTCTTAAATGTTTTAAAATGGCAAAGCTTAAATTAGTTTAGTTTAAACACATATTAACTTGTGCTGTTCAGTTCTTACCTGTGCGCATGCGCTATCGGCACCCGGGTGATGACGGAATAAATGACTGTTCATATTCCAGCATACGGCATTCGCATTGAACAAGAGTGAATGGTTTGTCCAGGTTTTTTTTTTTTTCTTTTTTTTTCTGATCGCTGTTGTTGTAATGTCTGGGAAGCCAGAATGCACACCCATCAACAAAAACATATATTAGCTGAACCCTGTTTGTTTTATGTATTATTTATAGCAAACCTTAATACAGATACTTTGTCAGATTTAAGTCCCAGCGCGTGCCGAACAGTGTGAGAAGAATATATATATATATATATATATATATATATTTTTTTTTTTTTTTTTTTTTAAATAGACATTTTAAAATCTTTTACTTCTTTCAACCACTTTATCAGATGCCATTTTCATTCTTTTAACCATGAGCACACAATAGGATTGTGGGATATATTGTAGGCAGTAAAGTAAAAGGATGTTGTGCCAAATTGGATTTCAGACCCGTCATAAGGGATAGTTCTCCAAAGAATGATTACTCTGTCATCATTTACTCACCATTATATTGTTTCAAACCTGTATGAATTTCTTGTTTCTGTGGAACATAAAAGAAGATTCTTTGAGAGATGTCTTAATGTTTTCGATACAGTGGAAGTTAAGGGCTACCAAAATGGTTTGGTTACAAACATTCTTCAAAATATAATCTTTTATGTTTCACATAAGAAAAATAAATAAATACAGAATTGTCATTTTTCACCTCTGTATACTCCTCAAGAAGGCAGCATCATTTTGGTTTTGTATACAGATGTGGCCTGAACTGTCCATCTGGTTGTGTCTGGTTGTCCCATAATGTTATTTTACTGCACATTGTGCATAGTGATGTACCAGGGATTAGTTATCAGGCAGTCTAGGTTTCTTATTCTTTGAGTTTTTAGGCCATCACCCACTCAGGCCCAGCTCACCCACCTTCTCCATCTGTCAGCATGCGTGGAGGCCACAAATGTGTTTACTGTCCTTCCCTCACTGAGGGAAAGTGTATCTGATGTATGATGTATCACTGCTTTTGCTTGGATGAGTGCCGTTGATGATTTCAGCTGTGAAGGTTGTGGCATTTTCTCTCTCTGTTCACTCTCTCATAATGTATTGTTTTGTCTCCTCCTTTCACATTCTGTCATGTGAATCAATCATGTGTTGGTGTGTAGGAATGTGGATGTAATCGGTTTAATTCTGCCGTGCTGTTCTTTCCCTCTTTAAGAGAAGAGTTTTCCTGCCAGACCAGCGCTTTCACTAATCTCAGCCAATCAGAAGCATCGACCCACTGGCAGGATGAAACCGTATATGCATCATTCTAATCAGTTTGTGTTGTTCTGGTCTAAATGCTGAGTCAATTCACTCTCTAAAAGCAGTCGTTCCAAAAAACACTTGAGCAATTTCCATGAGTTTAATTTCTGTTTGTGTCTAGGTTGTCTGATTACATTGACTAGTGTTTTTTTTTACAGTTAAAACAGATTGAAGTGTCAGATGTTTGAGGAAATAACTGGATGGCTGGTTATTTCATGAGTTCCTTGGTGTAAGGGATGATGAAATTTAAACGATGGAAGATGTTAACCTAACCTATCCATCCATCCATCCAACTATGCATTTGTCTCGCTGACCATTCTTCTTCTTGACTGTCTATCCATCCATACTTCCATTTCTTTTTTTACATTCATCCATTTGCCTGTCTGTCTTGCCACCCGTTTACCTTTCTGCCCATCAGTCCAGCTATTTTTCTATTTATTGTTCCAGAGATCCATTCATTTTGGGTTGTCTGTCTGGGTACTTCAGTATATCCATCCTTCCATTCTTCCATCCGTATATCCATCCTTTCATTCTTCCATCCGTGCATCCATCCGTGCATCCATCCTTGCGTCCATCCGTGCGTCCATCCGTCCATCCATCCATCCATGGGTTATCTGTCTATCTAGGTGCATACATATATCCATAATATATATCTGTCCATTCTTAGATATGTCTGTACATCCATCCATTGGTTGGCTATCTATTGTGCAATCCATTCATATGTCCATCTTCCTGTTCGTTTGTCCCTCTATTCATGTGCTTGTTTATCCATGCATATCCATGCATGTCTGTTCATCCATCCTTTCCTTGGTTAGTCTGTCTATTCATGCATCTGTATGTACATCCACCTGTGTGCTTGTTCTCTGTCTGTCAGTCCATCTCTGAGCTCACTGGAAAAGGTTTAAGGTAAAGGTGTGTTTATGGGCATTTGGAGAGAGTTCTCTTCCAGTTGGCTCAGCTGGGTCCTGTCAGATCAATACTGGAGCTGTAATGAATTCATCCTCTCTCACTGGACTCAAGACAGTACATTAAAAGGAGGAATGAATATTAAACTGCATAACAGCGTCAGCACTGCCCTGCCATGCCCTAAATTCAGCGTAAATGCTGTTTGGCTGTAGTGATGCTTTTGTGACTGATGTCGATTTTTATTTTGGGCCTTCTGTGCATTATTCATTTGATTTCAAAATTTTTTTGTTTATTTATTTAGCCTGTGCAGATCTCAGGTTGAATGTATTTTACTGTCCTTTGACTATTTCAGAAATGGCTTTTGTCTGTATCCAACATTGGACATCAGAGCTTTTATTTGTTTATGCATGGGTGCATAGTGTGCCAGTGACTCAGGGTGTCTAACTGTGACGATCGCGACCCAAGTAAGACACAGGAGAGGGAGAGATCCAATTGCAGGTATGATATTTTAATGGGATAATCCAAAACGAAGTCAAACAAGCCAGGGTCAAAACCAGAGAACAATCCAAAAATAAAAAAAAAACAGGAAAAGGACAAGAAGGGAACAGGAAGACGAGGAATCTCGGAGGACGAGAAGACTGGGATCACGAAGGGTAAGGACTCCATACAGACAACATGAAAAGACTGGTAAATATAGGGAGGCTAATGACAATTAAGTGAAGGCACCTGGTGCAATTAGCAGGAGTGCAATTACTGTGATGAAAGGACAAGACTAGTGGAATTCTAGTGCCTACAGTGAAGTGCCTAAGGGGAAGTGAGCCCACTAGTGGACACCCAGGGTAGGGTTGTGCCGATAGGCGATAGTATCGTGTATCGACGATCGTCAGAGATATCGACATAAGCAGATTTCTTTGTCGATAATCAAGACGATATTAGGCTCATTTTCCTATTAATGTATTAGATTATAATAATAATAACTATTATTTTTTATTTTTATTAGGCTGCTTATTATAATTCGGCTATCAAACTGCCCAGTTATTTCACTTCAGCACCGCATTTCACACACACACACACACACACACACACACACACACACACAGCGCGCGCGAGCGCAGGAGGATTAGAGCCTGTAGTCACTGAAATTGTCCGCTTTGACTCGGATAACTCATAAATCCATGAAATGAAAGAGATAAAAAACGAGGAGTTGGTGTTCCACACATTTAATGGCTGCTACACTGCAACGCGCTCTTCTCAAACATGAGAGATTAACTCTTTCTTGGCGTCACAAATAAAGTAAAGACAAAATAATTAACAAGGCGGCAGAGTGAATTTATCATCCATAGTGGTTCTCACGTAGTCCTTCTCTTAAAGACTGATCACTTAACTTATAACACGCACTATGTGGTGATGACTTAGGAGTACGTGAGAACCACTATGGATAATAAATTCAATCTGCCGCCTAGTTATTATTTTCATGCACTCCGCACTATAATATGATGCATGCAAAATACATAGTTTCGGCCGTTACAAAGTCTCCATCCACAAACAGACGTACATGGTCTGCAGATAAAAGGTATTTCATTGAACTTTAACAAGTAATCTGAACGGCCTTTATATCTGTAATATTTTAAACGAGCCCTCACTAACTGTGTTTAATGCCACAGTTATGTTAGAACGCATCTCATTCTTGTTTCTGTGGCGGTGCGTCAGACTCGTCATGAGGCGCGCGGTCCAGAGCGCTGTATGACTGATGCATCAGTTCAACCCAACTTACTCCAAATATATGAACTTACCTGTTTTAAATACTTTATATTTAACGTGTTCGTTTATGCCCAATAGTAAAGTTAAACTGCTGGACTCTAAATGAAATCTACTATTGATTTTCACCGTTGACTGATTTTGCAGAACATTTAGACTGATAACTTCCGTGCGCAGACAAGGACGCGCGATATGACAGTTGCGTCCGACTATGTATGAACTAGCTGTTTTAAATACAGTATTTTTATATTTAACGTTAGTTTATCAGTATCTTTGAAAGTATATTTTTTCGATTATTGGTGATTCCATAGGCTCTCTCTCGCACACCTGCGCGGTTTAAAACACTCAATAGTTATGATTTGACAAGGACAAAGAGTCTCTCTCTAGCTCCACCCATCCACGATAATATAGTGTATCGTCGATCTCACAGGCTGACGATATGACGATCTGAAAAATGACCATATCGCCCAACATTAACCCAGGGAAACAGAGACTAGACAGCATGACATTACCCCCTCCTCCACGGAGCAGCTGCCAAATGCTCCACCCGAACCCAAGGGAAGACCAAAGACACAAAGAGACCAGGAAGAAGGTGGAGCGGCGGAGGACCAGGGGGATGGACGGAGGGCCAGGTAAAATGGGGAAACAGAGACAAGAGGACCAGGTAAAATGGGGAAAACAGAGACAAGAGAAGTGCAACACAAAACAAGGAGTCCAGGAGGGAGGTGGACCGGCGGAGGATCAAGGGGAGGGACGGAGGGCCAGGTCCTTAGAGGGAAACAGAAAGAAAGACACAGACAAGAAACCCAGGAGGGAGGTGGACCGGCGGAGGATCACGGGGAGGGACGGAGGGCCAGGTCCATAGATGGAAGAACAGACAAAAGAACAAAACAAAACAACCAAAAAAACACAAGTCCAGAAGGACATAACGTGATGCCCACCAGGGCGGAGCAGAAGACCACCACATCCGTGTGGTCGAGGCAGCAGCCCCCCAGGGCGGAGCAGAAGACCACCACAACCGTGTGGTCAGGACGGAAACCCCCCAGGGCGGAGCAGAATACCACCACAACCGTGTGGTCGGGACGGAAGCCCCCCAGGGCAGAGCAGAAGACCACCACGTCCGTGTGATCGGGACGGAAGCCCCCCAGGGCAGAGCAGAAGACCACCACGTCCGTGTGGTCGAGACCGACACCCCCCAGGGCGGAGCAGAAGACCACCACATCCGTGCGGCCGAATAAACAGGAGGACAACTCTGGTTGGGCAAGTCTGAAACAGAAAACATGAACAAGTTAAGGGTAGCCTCCGTGGCCACAACAGGATCAGTCGGGTGCTCAGAGAGTTCGACTGAGACGTGACGAGACTCTGGAAGTTCCACAGAGACGAGGAACAGCTCTGGTAGTTCAGCAGAGACATGGAGAGGCTCTGGTAGTTCATCAGAGACGTGGAGAGGCTTTGATAGTTCAGCAGAGACGTGGGGAGGCTCTGGTAATCCCTCAGAGATGTGACGAGACTCCAGAAGATAATGAATTCCAGAAGATCAATGCTGACATGACTCTGCTCATGAAGATTATTGGTGACTTGTTTTTGTTCATGAAGATCATTGGTGACTTGCATTTGTTCATTAAGATCATTGGCGAGTTGTATTTGTTCATGAAGATCAATGATGACTTGCCTCTGTTCATTAAGATCAATGGTTACTTGCCTCTAGTCGTGAAGATCACCGGTGACTTGAATTCTCCCATGAAGATCACCGGTGACTTGACTCTGTCCTTGAAGATCACCGGTGACTTGACTCTGTCCTTGAAGATCACCAGTGACTTGACTCTTGAAGATCTCCAGTGACTTGACTCTGTCCTTGAAAATCACCAGTGACTTGACTCTGTGTTTGAAGATCACCAGTGACTTGACTCTGTCCTTGAAGATCACCAGTGACTTTACTCTGTCCTTGAAGGTCACCAGTGACTTGACTCTGTCCTTGAAGGTCACCAGTGACTTGACTCTGTCCTTGAAGGTCACCAGTGACTTGACTCTGTCCTTGAAGTTCACCAGTGACTTGACTCTGTCCTTGAAGTTCACCAGTGACTTGACTCTGTCCTTGAAGGTCACCAGTGACTTGACTCTGTCCTTGAAGGTCACCAGTGACTTGACTCTGTCCTTGAAGGTCACCAGTGACTTGACTCTGTCCTTGAAGGTCAACAGTGACTTGACTCTGTCCTTGAAGATCACCAGTGACTTGACTCTGGAAGGTCAACGATGACTATCCCTGACTCTGGAAGGTCAACGATGACTAGCCCTGACTCTGGAAGGTCAGCGGTGACTAGCCCTGTCTCTGAAAGGTCCATGAGCACCTGACTCAACTCTGGAGGGTCAACTGGAATCTGACTCGACTCTGGAAGGTCAACGAGCACCTGACTCGACTCTGGAAGGTCAACAGGAACCTGACTCGACTCTGGAGGGTCAACCGGAACCTGACTCAACTCTGGAGGGTCAACGGGAACCTGACTCGACTCTGGAAGGTCAACAGGAACCTGACTCTACTCTGGACCGGTGGCCATCTTGGGCAGTGGCGATGGGTCGGCGGCCATCTTGGGCAATGGCGATGAGCCGGCTGCCACCTTGGGCAGTAGTGCTGGGCTGGTGGCCATCTTGTGCTGTGGCGCTGTGCTGGCGGCCATCTTGCGTCGTGATGCTGGGCTGGCGACCATCTTGTGCTGTGGCACTGGGCTGGCGGCCATCTTGCATCGTGGCGCTAGGTTGGTGACCACCTTGTGCTGTGGCGCCTGGCTGGCGGCCATCTTGGGCAGTGACGCTGGGCTGGCGGCCATCCCACCGGAAGAGACAGGAGTGGCTGGGGCATCCCACGGAAGCCGATGCTGTAAGTAACACACGAATTCCCAGAACCCATATGTGTCCAGCTGAGCCAGTTCCTCTTGTGGAACCGAGTCATCCAGCCCGCTATTAAAATAGTCCTTTAAGGCCACCTCATTATAACCCATTCCCTCAGCCAGGGACCAGAACACCTGTGCCATGGCCCCCACATCATTACATCCTGGCGGAGGGAGGTTAACTTTAAATATTTAGCCCTCTGCTCCACCATACTGGCTGGGGAGGAGACATGAAAGGACATACCGCTGGATCTGTATGGATGGAGTCCTTCTGTGACGATCGCGTTCCAGTAAGACACAGGGAGAGAGATAGATCCAATTGCAGGTATGATTTATTATTGGGGTAATCCAAAACGTAATGAAAACAAGCCGGGGTCAAAACCAGAGAACAATCCAAAAATAAAACAAACAGGAAAAGGACAGGAAGGGAACAGGAAGACGAGGAATCTCGGAGGACGAGAAGACTGGGATCACGAAGGGTAAGGACTCCATACAGACAACATGAAAAGACTGGTAAATATAGGGAGGCTAATGACAATTAAGTGAAGGCACCTGGTGCAATTAGCAGGAGTGCAATTACTGTGATGAAAGGACAAGACTAGTGGAATTCTAGTGCCTACGGTGAAGTGCCTAAGGGGAAGTGAGCTCACTAGTGGACACCCAGGGAAACAGAGACTAGACAGCGTGACACTAACTTCATTGGCTCATTATATATCAGTTTATATTCAGATTTATGCTATTAGCCCTTTACCCTTATTAAAGTTGATGCAATGAAATTGTTACCAGCAAATTAGCAGGGCTTGCAAAATCACTAGACAGTAGCCGGAATATTAGGGCATGCAGAGTGTGACTGACGATAACTTATACATGTGTGTTTTATATATGATCAGGCATACATAAAAAAAATGGGAAAAAGGCCTTTTACCCTGTGTCTGGAAATATATGCAGTAGTTCTCAGGGAGGTATTAAATAAAAGGCTTTTCTGTGAGACTCTAAAAAAACTGCAGTGTGTGCTCACATAAAGTGTGGTCTGCTCACTTAAAGGGCACCTATTATGCCCCTTTTTACAACATGTAATATTGGTCTTGGGTGTCCCCAGAATGTGTCTGTGAAGTTTCAGTTCAAAATACTTAACAGATCATTTATTATAAAAGCTGGAAAATGTCATTTTTGAGGTGTGTTTAAAAAAAGAAGCTGATTTGGAGTGTATCGCTTTAAATGCAAATGAGTTGTATATTCCTCTACGGTCTCCAGAGGAGGGCGTCACGTATACAGTTGTCTCTCTGCATTGCATGTCTACAGCAATAAACAGCCGGTAGAAGGAACATGACTGAGAGCGAGAGAACCAGTGTTTAGCTCTACATATGGGAAGCCAAATGCAATGTAAGTGGAACAAAAAATGCGGTGTTACAGAGCTTGTGTTGCGCTGATCTGCCATTTGCGCGGATCAATTGACCGAGCCGCGCAACTGCACTACCGAACGAATATTGCGCTAAGAATGGAGCAAACTAATCTCACAAGTATGGCACAGATCAGTTGTGATACACGTATTTAGGTAGATTTTGAAAAAGGAAACCATAGCAATGTAGGGCTGTCAATCAACCCCTGTGGCCCCGCCCTATGTAGTGTGATGCCACAGTGAGCCTAGTGAGACTGACTTTAAATGGGGATAAAAAATGAGGAGTGGGTGGATTTTTATTGTAGGGTGGTTGTGTTCACAAACTACCAATGCACATTTATGACCAAACACCATGTAAAAGTGGATATTGCATAATAGGTGACATTTAACTAAAACGCAAAACCACCACAGATTTGTAAATAATCTCATGAGTTATGATCAGTCTTCGACGTAATGGTGCATTTATTAAGTCCATTTTTAATGCAGATATGTCATTTCAATGTGATTTAATATACAGTACAGACATGTAATTTCAATTTGATCTACATTAACTCAGTTCAGGGAATTTGTCAGTTCAGGGAATTCTTTTGAAGCCTGACTTGAGAGGCCATCAGTGCCACTACTGTCAGTTGAATTAGACTGAGTATTCAGAACATAAGGTTGTTCTCATAGTTGATTCAAGGCTTACCAGATTAATAATGTTAAACTGCATTTACACTGGTGAGAGCAGTGGGTTTTAAAGGGATAGTTAAAAAAATCTCTCATCATTTACTGAAAATATGAAGAAAATTTTCAAAAATACACTTATTTGTTTTCCATTCAGTAACAAAGAATGGACATAACAGTTTAGTAACATGATAATATATTATACAGTCGTGGCCAAAAGTTTTGAGAATTACATAAATATTAGTTTTCAAAAAGTTTGCTGCTAAACTGCTTTTAGATCTTTGTTTCAGTTGTTTCTGTGATGTACTGAAATATAATTACAAGCACTTCATACGTTTCAAAGGCTTTTATCGACAATTACATGACATTTATGCAAAGAGTCAGTGTTTGCAGTGTTGGCCCTTCTTTTTCAGGACCTCTGCAATTCGACTGGGCATGCTCTCAATCAACTTCTGGGCCAAATCCTGACTGATAGCAGCCCATTCTTTCATAATCACTTCTTGGAGTTTGTCAGAATTAGTGGGTTTTTGTTTGTCCACCTGCCTCTTGAGGATTGACCACAAGTTCTCAATGAGATTAAGATCTGGGGAGTTTCCAGGCCATGGACCCAAAATTTCAACATTCTGGTCCCCGAGCCACTTAGTTATCACTTTTGCCTTATGGCACGGTGCTCCATCGTGCTGGAAAATGCATTGTTCTTCACCAAACTGTTGTTGGATTGTTGGAAGAAGTTGCTGTTGGGGGGTGTTTTGGTACCATTCTTTATTCATGGCTATGTTTTTGGGCAGAATTGTGAGTGAGCCCACTCCCTTGGATGAGAAGCAACCCCACACATGAATGGTGTCAGGATGCTTTACTGTTGGCATGACACAGGACTGATGGTAGCGCTCACCTTTTCTTCTCCGGACAAGCCTTTTTACAGATGCCCCAAACAATCGGAAAGGGGCTTCATCGGAGAATATGACTTTGCCCCAGTCCTCAGCAGTCCATTCACTATACTTTCTGCAGAAGATCAATCTGTCCCTGATGTTTTTTTTGGAGAGAAGTGGCTTCTTTGCTGCCCTTCTTGACACCAGGCCATCTTCCAGAAGTCTTTGCCTCACCGTGCATGCAGATGCGCTCACACCTGCCTGCTGCCATTCCTGAGCAAGCTCTGCACTGGTGGCACTCCGATCCCGCAGCTGAATCCTCTTTAGGAGATGATCCTGGCGCTTGCTGGACTTTCTTGGACACCCTGAAGCCTTCTTTACAAGAATTGAACCTCTTTCCTTGAAGTTCTTGATGATCCTATAAATTGTTGATTTAGGTGCAATCTTAGTAGCCACAATATCCTTGCCTGTGAAGCCATTTTTATGCAACGCAATGATGGCTGCACGCGTTTCTTTGCAGGTCACCATGATTAACATTGGAAGAACAATGATTTCAAGCATCACCCTCCTTTTAACATGTCAAGTCTGCCATTCTAACCCAATCAGCCTGACATAATGATCTCCAGCCTTGTGCTCGTCAACATTCTCACCTGAGTTAACAAGACGATTACTGAAATGATCTCAGCAGGTCCTTTAATGACAGCATTGAAATGCAGTGGAAGGGTTTTTTTGGGATTAAGTTAATTTTCATGGCAAAGAAGGACTATGCAATTTCATCTGATCACTCTTCATAACTGTCACGGCTTACGCTGCTGAAAGGAACACGGAGCCGAGGGATAAACGAAACAAGGATTTATTAAATCAAACATAGGCAAGGTAAGTAGCAAATAACAGGTGGCAAGTGGCAAGTTGCAAGTAACAGGTAACAAGCGGACAAGAAGACAAGTTGACAAGTAACAAGTAGACGAGTAGACAAGTTGACAAGTAACAAGTAGACGAGTAGACCCGACAAAACAGAACTGAAAGGACAAGGCTTTTATACAAGGGATAATAGGGAAAACACAGGTGGATGGAATGACTAAATTAACAGGGACATGGAACACATGCGGAAATGACTAGACACACCTGGGAACTAACCAAACCACACACGGAAGACAGAAACTGGGTCACAGGGGCAAAAACACACAAAATGAGTCCAGGTGTGTGACAGTACTCCCCCCTCCCGGTAGGTGCGTCCTCGCACCGTAGAAACAACAAAGGGAGGCCAGCAGACAGGGACCACAGAGGAAGGAGCCAGGGAGGAGATGACGGAGGGAGGAGCCAGGGAGGAGACAGGAAGGATCTGAAGCAGGAGGCACCCAGCAGGACCCAGGCCACAGCCATAATGGCCCAAGGTGGGGCCGACGGAGGAAGGAGCCATGGAGGAGGAATGGTCACCAACTCCAGGGACTCGACCCACGGCAACGGAGCAAGTGGAGGAGGAGCCCGAGGCGGAGACGGAGAGCCGAAGAGCCAGGGTGACGGGGAGGAGCTGGAGGTCCTAGGCGGAACTGATGGCTCTGGTGACTGACGCGGCGATGTGGATCCCGAAGGCCGCGGTGAGGCCAGAGTGACCGAGGACTGAGGTGTAGCCGAGGGGATGAAGGAGCCTGATGGAGCCGGAGGGACGGAGGGATGAGGCGAAGCCGGAGGAGTGGAGTCCCGGGGCATAGGATGGACGACGCCAGACCAAGGCGGAGCCGGAGGGACGAGGGAGCCAGGCAGAGCCTGCGGACTGCCGGGCCACGGCGGAGAGGAAGGAGCTAGGAGCCATGGTGGAGCCGACGGGTCAACGGGCCGAGGCGGAGTCCAGGCCTCAGAGGCTGGAGGCGGAGGTGAGGGAGACGCCGACCAAGGCGTCGCTGGAAGATGGCGGTCCCGCTGACCTCGCACCACAATGATGGTAGGCTGAGGGCGAGCAGAGGGGCAGCCAGACGACAGCGGAGGAGGAGGCAGGAGTGGGTGGGAGGGTGGGAATTTTGGAGGAGCAGGCATTGGAGTAAGCTCTGGGACTGGAGCCCTTCCTGGGCTTAACGGAGGATCAGGAGCCCGTCCTGGGCTTAACGGAGGATCAGGAGCCCGTCCTGGGCTTAACGGGGGTTCAGGAGCCCGTCCTGGGCTTAACGGGGGTTCAGGAGCCCGTCCTCGGCTTAACGAGGGATCAGGAGCCCGTCCTGGGCTTAAAGGAGGATCAGGAGCCCGTCCTGGGCTTAACGGGGGAACAGGAGCCCGTCCTGGGCTTAACGGGGAATCAGGAGCCCTTCCTGGGCTTAACAGAGGATCAGGAGCCCGTCCTGGGCTTACAGGAGGATCAGGAGCCTGTCCTGGGCTTAACGGAAGATCAGGAGCCCTTCCTGGGCTTAACAGAGGATCAGGAGCCCGTCCTGGGCTTACAGGAGGATCAGGAGCCCGTCCTGGGCTTAAAGGAGGATCAGGAGCCCGTCCTGGGCTTAACGGAAGATCAGGAGCCCTTCCTGGGCTTAACAGAGGATCTGGCATAGATGAATTGGAAACCCCCTCATTTTGACCCATTTGGCGCTCCACATTTTGCTCCCTCGTGGTGGGCAGTGTCGCCGGCTCTCGCACCTGGTCTGACGGGTTGCTCTCTGGCTCTCCGTCATCGGTGGGCTCGGGCTTATGCCTCGTACCGTGGGGAGATTGTGGGCTGGGCTCTGGGTCCAGAGTGGACCTGGCGAGATCCTCCATTGGGCCGACCGTGAGAGGTGACCCATTTCTCACCAGATTCCACTCTATGAATGCGGCGAAATCCTCCCGAGGACCATCTTCGGGCGACAACGCTCTGCACCTGGAGTTCAGGCTGGCGTGATAAAAGGTGCAGAGCGCGTGGTTCGGGTAGCTGGTGGCATTAGCTAGGAAGAGAAACCGTCTAGTATGGTCCTCGAGAGAAAGTCCCTCCTGCTCCAGCAGGAGGAGGAGGTATTCGGGGCGATAGAGGGGATCCATTACACACTACGGAAAGAAAAAGACTGTGAAAAAACGGAAAACAAAACGGAGGGAAAACACGCAGTTTCTTTAACTTTTTAGGTCGGGTCTTCTGTCACGGCTTACGCTGCTGGAAGGAACACGGAGCCGAGGGATAAACGAAACAAGGATTTATTAAATCAAACATAGGCAAGGTAAGTAGCAAATAACAGGTGGCAAGTGGCAAGTGGCAAGTAACAGGTAACAAGCGGACAAGAAGACAAGTTGACAAGTAACAAGTAGACGAGTAGACAAGTTGACAAGTAACAAGTAGACGAGTAGACCCGACAAAACAGAACTGAAAGGACAAGGCTTTTATACAAGGGATAATAGGGAAAACACAGGTGGATGGAATGACTAAATTAACAGGGACATGGAACACATGCGGAAATGACTAGACACACCTGGGAACTAACCAAACCACACACGGAAGACAGAAACTGGGTCACAGGGGCAAAAACACACAAAATGAGTCCAGGTGTGTGACAATAACATTCTGGAGTATATGCAAATTGCTATTATAAAAACTTAAGCAGCAACTTTTCCAATTTCCAATATTTATCTAATTCTCAAAACTTTTGGCCACGACTGTACATTAGAGACCATTCAAATGTTTGGGGAAAAAATATTTTTAACAGATTAACACTTTAATTCAGAAAGAACAATCAAAAGTGACAGTAAAAAACAACTGATTTATGAAAAATGCATATTCTGAATAAATGTTAGTTTGAGCCTTTTGAACAAAGCTTTTTTATGTACATTGATAACAATAACATATTAAAATTATTAATATATTATTATATATTATATATATTTCTGAAGGATCATGTGACATTGAAGACTGGAGCAATGATGCTGATAATCTGATGCTGTCGTATCACAGGAAGAAAATGCACTTTAAAATATATTAAAATAGTAACATTTCATTCAATAATAATATAATCAAATAAATGCAGCTTTGGTGAGAATAAGAGACTTCTTTAAAAAAAAAAATTCTTACTGACCCCTAATTTTTAATTGTAGTCCAGATTTACTATATATCTGAATGGAAAATGATGGTCAAAGACATTCTTTAAACTTAATACTGGTTTAGAGCATGAGGGTCAATGTGAATGTCCATGATTAAGTGAATTATTCCTCACTTTAATCCAGTGTAAACTGTTGAAGCAGAGCACACAGCAGCTGATATCACCTTCTTGTGTGATCTCTGCCCTGGACTTTACTACTTCAGTGATGCTATAGGGCTTAAACACATTCATGCACGTATGCCTGGACCTCTTGAGTATACAGTAACAGTGTTATACTTGAAGATATATAAACAACACGCAGGACATCACATTACTGAAATGCAAAGGTTACCTGAGTAATTGACCACTGAATAGGAAATCCTTCGACTGGCCATTGGGCAAATTGGTTCCTTCATACATTATAGATTAAAAGGTCTAGATGTAATTAATTTATTTATAGTGTAGAACAATATTACTGCATGCTTCACAGCACCTTATGATAGTCTTTGTGCAAACAAAGTGCAGAAAAAATTAAATTAATTTAATTAAACATTTTATGGCTGACCTCTTTCTCTGTCTACTGTCACCTCATTGTATTTGTTCTAATTAGAGGCACAGGTTGACAAAGATTTCCAACCTCTTAATTAAAACGTAAAGTGACTTTCTTCTTTTTCTGTGGTCACTGTGTCGTTACACACATGCTTTCATCTTAACTGTCATACTCAACTGTACTTTTGTATGGGATCAGAATTCTGCCAAATGTATTGCAGTCATGAAAAAAAAAAAAAAACCTATCAAAAAATATAACCAATGAAAACACGATTTTGTGTGCAAGTCAGATATTTTTTTTCAATATTATTTCAGTTTTGTGCAATATGATTTTAAATGTGTTTAAAGTTTTGATTGATGCTTATTATTTTCTGTTCCAAGACCATTGTGTTAAATCTTTGTGCAATATAATTTATAATTTTACTTGCGTTTTTAAATTTTGGTTTCAGGCTTTTTTATTATTATTTATTTATTTATTTTTAATCCATGACTGCAATACATTTGGCGGGATTCTGATCCCACGGCATTATTAGTTTTGCTTGACTGCTTCATAGTGTATTGCAAAAAATAAAAGGCTTCTTTGAGTAAGTGCATTTGAATCATGAGTTCCTATGCACAACAATTCATTAGCTGTGATCAGAGCCGCAATGCTGAAAAGAAATGCCGGAATTGCTTGTGGCACATAATACTATCTCAGATCAAACACAGAGTATTCAGCCTAAATATTTCAATCATATCTCTTGAATAAAATAATATCCTTTGAGATCGCAGAGTTGGAAAGCACACACATATTTAGCTCTTTGGCTTTGTCGTATTCCACAGATCATCAGAAATGAAGCCGGTTGCTTGATGTTGAACATTTAGAGGAATCTGTAATGACTCTGAAGGTTTTAACAGTAATGCTCACCCTGGTGGAAACAATTTCACTTAATGACCAAGCATTTTGTGGAAAGTCATTTAGCCAAAAAAGGCAAGTCACTGAGTCATCTTCTAAGAAAAACTAAACAGACAGAACAAATTGTGGGAAAGTGGCACATCATATGAAGGGATGTGACAACAGCATGACTCTTAACAGATGGGAATGAAAGGACTAGTTGCGTAACAAAGAATGTGATATCTTTGGCCTTCCTCTTTAGTTATGTACTTTATTAAGAAGATGAAACCCCATGTGTTAATGCAAATAATTGTTACATCAAACGTTTATATACACTGTAAAAAAAAGAAAATTAGAGGACATTACATGGCAGAAAATTACCAGGACATTTTCTGTTAAATTTACGGACACTTCCTTCAACATTAAAACGGAAATTTCTGTAGATTAACATTTTCTTCCGTACCATAAACGGAAAATCCGTTATACAGAGATCTACAAAAAAAAATTATAGCATAGGCCTTTTCTGTAGCAAATAAATCCAGCACAATATGTACAAATTGAACATTGTTTATTTTTACCTCACGTGAACATTCTTAAAAATGCGTTAAGTAGCTTTTATTTGCCTTAAATAGGTGAAGACAAAAATATTATGACATCAACTTAACAATGTGAAAAGCACCATTGAAAATGTTTGTGTTATAGAACAATTTTTAGTTTAAACAGCAACATGCAGAAAAAAGAAATCATGAACAGGTACTTGTACAATATTGGTGTTGCACCGAATCGTGGTCACAAAGAATACATTTTCAAATACATGGGGTAAAAATTAATACAAAGACAGGGCTGTCATTATTAACAATTGCTACAGACTTATAGTGAATAGTCAAGTGAAATGACACCATCTTTCCATAGAACACAACATTATTTAAAAAGCACAAAATGTGAATTTTGTCATCAGTCATTCTCCCTCATACCGTTTCAAATCCATACGATTTCCATTCATCTTTGAAACACAAATGAAGAGTATTTTTAATGAAATCTCTGTGCTTTCTGTCCCTCAATTGACAGCCTATGCAACTACCATTTCAACGTCCAATACAGTATAGCTGTAATATTTCATTAAAAAGGATCTTCATTAGTGTTCCAAAAATGAACAAAAGTCTCACAGGATTGGAATGAGATTTTTCATATAATATTATGGGTGAACTAAACCTAGTTAGATTACTAACCTCTTTTTCATGCTAAATTATCTGTATCTACAATTGACATCGAAAAAAAAAAAAAAAAAAAAAAAAACTTGTACAGCATTTGAAAATAAAGAACAAAGATTTATGCACTCATGCCTGACATTTCAATGTTAAACTAAGAAAACTATACAATCCAAATTAAGATCAGGGCTCCAAGTGTTTGTGTGCATTTAGTATTTCTTGCCATGTGCCCGTTTGAGTAAACTACTTTTTTTTTCTTTGCTGCATTTTAGTCCAAGACCTTAATTGAGATTTGAAAAAAAAAAAAAAAATCAAATTTACACGGAATCTAGAAGTAGTTCATCAATGAGTCTTGGAAGCGTGGATTGCCTTCATCTGAACCTTTGACGCTCGTTCAGGATTTCCTCACAGCAAGACTGTTAATGACAAGAAATGAAAATGAATGAAAAAGTACAGAATAACATGCAGAACAGGTTGAGATTGAATTATTAAGTTCCAGTTTAAACATTGCTTATAAAATATCTGTTAAGTCATTCAGTTATCTTCAGATCACAATTTAAGATATTTCTGATGAAATTCGAGAGCTCTCTGACCCATGGGGAATGTGTGTGGTGCTGTTGACGTAGACCCTGCATGCGCTCCACCTTGTTTACTGGCAAATTAATGCACACGCATTCGTAGTGGTACTCTTGTTAATGGTGGCAGACTCTCCCAGGAGAGGATAAATCATTGAATAAAGTTGTAATTTTGTTTACTTTGCATACAAAAAGTATTCATTTTATAAAAAAAAGTAATATTTTTGTAAAAGTACAGTTGAACCACTGATGTCACATGCACCATTTTCGTGATGTCCTTAAACTATGTTTCTGTGCCTTGATCGTAGTAGGGCCCTTGCTGTCTATGCAGGGTCAGAAAGCTTTCAGATTCCATCAAAAATATCTCAATTTGTGTTCTGAAGATGAACGAAGATCTTACAGGTTCGGAACAACATGAGGGTGAGTGATTAATGACAGAATTTTCATTTTTGACTGTACTAACCCTTTGATTATTTTCCACTAAAAGGCAACACAAAATGCTTTATACACGGTTTCATTAGATATGTTCCTTACATTTGTATGAATTCCAGCGTAGGTGCCATTCTCCTCCGGATGTTTGTTTATGTTTCAAATAAAACAAAGGGAATGTCTCAATGGGGGAGGACATGGTAACTTGTATGACAGCAATCTGGAATCACCAATAACCATAAACAAAGAAATTATAAACACCACATTGTAAATTCAGAAAGCCACTCGAAACATTGATTAAATCTTTCCTACACAAAAAAAACCACTAACCAAGTTAACTGAATAAACAACTCAATGACTATTTTTTTGTCAGTGTTGTACATCCCTAATGGTAAATAAATATGGAAACATATTGATAGAAATTTAAAATTTGCAAAATGGCAATGCAATACATAAAATGGTAATTTAGTTCTGTGTTTTAATTTACATTTCACCATACATGTCCAAATTTTGTTCAAAATGAAAATTCTGTTATATGATTTACATTTGCCATTTTCTACACTAGTTTTAATATGCAAATTAAAAACATTTAAACACTTTATAAGTTGCACAATTAAAATGAAAATGTATTACCTAAATTTATTAGATATGTTTAACATGTCCAAGCAAAAACTGTAGCAAAATTTTTTACATGCTTTTGACATTTTTCTTAAATGCATTTAGACTTTTATGCATTTAACAGACTTGAGGGTAGAACACATTTTAATCATAATACCTCATAATAATTGTAGCAAAAATGCTGTTAGAATTTCAGAATGCATTCTGAGCCAAATGTGAAGCAAAATGGTGATTTAAATCTTTATTTTTCTTAAATGCATTGACTCTTACATATAAGACGTTTCAATAGCATTTTCATTTAATACCCTGGACTGAATTTAGTTTAAGTCAGTGTGGAGAGCTTTGGTTGACTGAATATTGACTTATTGTGTGTCCTGTTGCCGAGCCCCACCTTGATGTAGCCTAACGATTGACAGGCCAGGGGCGTGTTGCATTTTCAAATGCATTTCAAATCCACATTAACTTTTTATTCATCGCGAGGTATTAAGTGAAAATGCAATTGAAACATCTTGTATGTAAGTGTCAGTCCACTTCTTCAATGCACTGAGAATAATAGAAATTTAAAACACCACTTTGCAGCACCTTTGGCTCAGAATGCATTCTGAAATTCTCACTGTATTTTGCTACAATTATCATGCTGTATTATGATGAAAATGCAATCCCAAGTGTCCTACCCCCAAGTCAAAATTTATTTAGGAAAAACTGCATTTAAATGATAATTTTACTACAGTTTTTGCTTGGACATATTAATCATATCTAATCAATTTGTGTAATATATGTTCATTTGAATTTTGCAACTTAAAAAGCATTAAAATATGTTTTTATTTTGCATATTAAAACTAGTGTAGGAAATAGCAAATGTAAACTATATAATGTTTCATTTTGCACTAAATATGAAACATTTGTATGGGAAAATGTACATTAAAATACAGAAACGCATTGCCGTTTTACATATTTCATTGCCATTTCGCATATTACATTTATAATTGAATTTTGCAACCCATATGCTTTCATAAAAAAAAAAAAAAACTTAAATTAAACAGAATACAAACCTATGATAAGAATGCAGCGGGTGCTTGGGATGCAAAGTACAGCAGCAATTATGACCTGTCATTAGAAAAGAAAACGAAAAGAAACACCATGAATGTCATGAACTACTGTCCCTTTAAAACATGACTTACATTGACGGACATCTGACACATCCCAACTCTTTACATCAGTCAAGACTCATTTAAAACTCTCACTCGCCAGAAATTCTCATTTTGACAATTTTGCATGCTTTTGTCTGTGTAAGTGAGAGAGAACTCGATGCGCTCCTGGCGCGCTCTATGAAGAGGCATTCTCTGCGCGTGCACGACGTATGCGTTCACGGACAGTGTGCCAGTAAAGTTACAGAATTAACTTAAGAATTAACGAGTGTGTGTGTGTTTAACATAAACAAGCCGATAAAATGTCTAAACCTACCTCTTTCGGCAGAAAAGGTGCGTTATCCTTGAAGAACTCCGTGATGTCAGATCTTCTCCTGGTCGTATAATCGCTTTTAAAACAAAAAGTCGTAATGTTAATTGTGTCGTCTTTTCTTGCCCATTACTCTGCCAGCTCCTGCTGAAGGCATAAAGCGCTCTTAACACAGTTGTAAGTTACCGCACTTCAGATTTAACTTTATCACAGCTGCTCAGTAACGTTAATATGCCGGATGGTTTACGAGATGCTCATGAACAAAAAAACGTGACACTGCATTAACAACAATAAAAAGTTAATAAACCTTTATTTATTAAACTGAGAGTGAGTACTGTAACACGTACCTCCACGCTGTATAACGTTAGAAGTGTAAGATGAGACGGTAACTTAACGTTATACTGGAAATGTTGAATGCGACGGCTCCGACATCCATTTGCCAAACAAACCAGGCAGCAACTAAGTTAACGTTACAGTTTGTTACATTTAACAAAACATAATTTACAAAGGAAGAGTAAGAACCATTCTCAAAATCCTAAATCCGACTTTAAAATGAGATTTTGACCGAGACTATCTCCATGAATAATGGCGCCTGCTCAAGCACTGGTTTCGCACCGATTGAACTTCTTGTACCCACAATGCAAAGCGTAATTTAAAAAATACGGAGAAACACCTCTAAAAAGAAAATACGAACAATTCCTTTAAATTATTACGGTATTTTTACTGTATTTTTACTTTTTTTTACAGTGTATATATATATATATATATATATATATATATATACACTGTAAAAAAAAGTCCATAAAAATACAGTACAATATATATATATATATATATATATATATATATAATATAATTTATAATTTCTCTCTGTTGGTTGTGCATCTTTTTCTTCCACACTTTTTCCTTCCACTCAACTTTCTGTGAACATGCTTAGATACAGCCATCTTATTGGCAATTCATTTTTGTGACTTACACTCCTTGTGAAGGGTGTCAATGATTGCCAGAGACCATTTTGAAGGATCAGAAAATCTCTGCAGGTGTTTTGAGTTGATTAGCTGATTGGCATGTCACCATTTTCTAATTTGTTGAGATCAAACCAAACCAAAGAAAACTACTTCAGTCTAAGTGCATATTACGGTGCCCGGGAGAGAACTTGGTTGGTTCACCTAGTTTTGTCATGGTCATGACATAATGAATTGTGGGAACATGTCGTGGCCACAAGATATTAATTTGTGGGAACATCATATTAACTCGTGGGGACTTCAAATTATATCATATTATGTCCGTAGCAACCCGGGGTTATCAGAGATTTATTCATAAAATTTTGAATTCCAAAATTTATTATTTTTATTATTATATAAATTATTTCATTTATTCATTTATTATTATTTGATTAGCCTTGGCTACTGGACTTTATTACGTGTGATAATCAGCATTCAAATTAAGTTTATCATTAATAAATGTTACATAAAGTGCATAATATAAAATAGGCCTACAAGAGACTATTTTTATTGGTCATATTTATATTCGTTTATATTTTTAATATATATTTTTTGCTTCATTTTGATCTCTTTACTTAATACTCTGAATAATTTTGTAAATAATAGCCCACTGTAAATGCTCGACATGTAATCAAGCTTTGATTATGCTGACTGGAATTTTTGCATTTGAAATTTAACATATGTTTCATTTTAATTCAGCTAATTAATAGACCACAATTATTAATACAATAGTGTTTCGTTAAGGAATTAATCATTCACACGGTTTCATGTTTACATGAAAACACAAAATGCTTATTTATCATCACATCACGTCAAAACTTTATTAGCATAATTGTCAGGTGAATGATAAATGAGCCTGTTGTGTTTTCATTACCAAATGAAACTACGTGAATGATTAATTCCTCAATGAAACACTACATTATTTATAAGTATGGTTTATTAATTAGCCAAAATAAAACTAAACGTATGTTAAATTTAAACTGTGTTCCAGCAAAAATTCAAAGCTTGATTTTCATGTCGAGCATTTACAGTAGGCTTTTATTAACAAAAGTATTCAGAACCTTAAGTAAAGAGATCGAAATGAAGCAAACAATGAATATAAACGAATATAAAATTCTAACAATAATAATAGACTAATAATAATTATAATAATATACAAATATTATGGGGAAAAGATAATCAGTTAATGGACTTACAAGACTGTAGGATGCATAAAAATGTTTTCTTGTAGGCCTATTTTATATTATGCACTTTATGTAACATATTTATTTTTGATACATTTTATTTGAATGCTGACTATCACACGTAACAGTGGCGGCTCCAGGATTATTATTATTTATTCTTTTTTTTTGGAGGTGCTAAGGAGGGGCTTAACAGTCAGAGGGGGTGCTAAAAAACTAATTAAATTGTGTGAAAGTAATAAAGGTTTATAAGCTTCAACTACATATAAAAAAATAGCATGCAAATTCAGCCACCTTATGTTTTTTATACAGCCTACAACAGCTTTGAAAAAGGCAAATGTTATTTTATTTTTTTCTATGGTATTACACTTCTCATATGCCACTGTTATTAGTAATATAACTTCTAATGTCAACTAACAAATATGAAACTTACAAATTAATACAATTTATGAACGCACATAGAAAAGAGAGAAAGTAGGGATTTTTTTATTTTTTCAAATTTTTATGTACTTTGATTTTGTTTTTTTTATACTATTTATTTTTTTGATTTTTAATTTTTTTTATGACCGTCAAGTACTCTCAATGCCAGCTGGCAGGAAAACATGGTAAATTCTAATTCTAAGAGCCAACAATTCATACAACTGTTTCCACACAGTGGTAGCGGACAGGCACGCACTGTGGTGAGGCCCCGCGATAACCTCCCCGTGCTGAGATGTGTTGTATCATGCATCGACGATAGACAGAGATATTGTAAAAAATGTCATTGTTAATGAAAGTGACACCAAAAACAGGAACATCATTTATTATGAATTTATTTATCATTTATTAGGAAATCCTTGGGGTGGCTGTGCCGGGGCTAAGCAAGTTTCTGAAGGGACTGTAGCCCCGTCAAGCCCCGCCCTAGCGCCACCACTGGGATGTAATAAAGTCCGGTAGCCAAGGCATATGGTATATAATCATTTAAAAATAAAAGATTTTCTATAATAAATAATATATTAATTTCTTAATTCAAAATAAAATATTAATGAATACATCTCAGATAATTTGGGGTTGCTATGTTCACGCAGGTTTGTTTACAAATTAAACTCGTAGTCACGAGAAAGACATGTCGTTCCCTCAACATAACATCTCGAGGCCACGACATAAGGATGTTGTTACCTCTACAAAACCATGGGTTGTTTCCCACAAATTAATATCTTGTGGCCACAACATATTATCACGTTCCCACGAGTTAAAACTATGCAATGCATGTTGTGCAAAGTGACTGTCAAATCACAACTCCAAATTCCAATTTCATTAAAAAAATAAAAAAAACCGGAAGGGAATCTGTTATAACATAGCTGTGCAATTACAAGTGCTTTAATTTATAGCCTGTCATCTGCACCTAAATGGCTCTGGCACTGAGCTGATGCACCATTGGAAAACACACCATTGGAAATCAAATTCTGTTTTTATGACCATGACAATGGGCAGTGTGGAATATTTAAATCCGGTGTGCCTGCAGAGCTTCACTGCATCACAAACATGATGTGTCCCAAGCTCATCAGTGGATCCTCTGCAGTGAATGGTTGCCATTAAAATGAAAGTTCAAAAGCTGATAAAAACATCACAATAATCTACAAGCAATCCATTTGAATCAAGCCCATCAGTTAACAACCTGTAAAGTGAAAAGCAAAATTTTTGTGAGAAAACAAATCCACTGTTAAGAAATTTTAAAGGGGTCCCAATATGCTTTTTCACTTTCACTATGCAAAGTTGCAAAGATCAAAGTCCACTTCAAAAGAAGATATTTCATTTAACAGAAATCACTTTTAATCACAGAAAGACTACAGCGAACGAATCGTTTGGACTACAACACATATTTTTCAGGATTTGTGGGTTTAAAATGTGCTCAAATTGATTTGATTTTGACACAATATTTACACTGAAGCTCGCAGGTGGCTATGGTAAGTGGCATGACATTTCCTGACCAGGCGCCGGGTTGAGCCAATCACATTTCGTATTTCAGAAGGCAGGCCTTCATTTGATATAGGAACTATTAAAGCCTTCATGCCAAACTGAGGAGAGAGGTTTTGTAATAATGTTAAATATTTGGAAAAAGTAATGTGTATTTAAAAACAACCTAGTATGTGAGCCTGTACTAGTACACCCCCCCCCCCCCCCCCCCAAAAAAAAACAAACCAGAAAAAAACAGACTTTGTAAAAGAGCATAATAGGAACCCTTTAACACGGGAGAAGACAATATTAAGGACTCATATTTTTCGCAGAAGCAACAGTTAAAATTACTTGATGGATTTGTTATTACAAACACATAGTTTTTCACTTCACAAGATATTAATTGATGGGCTAGATTTGTGTGGATTACTTGTGGATTATAGTGATGTTTTTATCAGCTGTTTTTATCATTCTGATGGCACCCATTCTGTGTAGAGGATCCATTTGTGAATAAGTGATATAGTGGTAAATTTCACGCAAAATATGTTCTGATAAAAAAAACAACTCATCTACATCTTGGATGTCCTTAGGGTGAGTTTTTTTTTTTTTTTTGTATGAGCTTTAAGATTGTTATAGTTTTCTCCATTGGTAATTTCTCTATGCCCTACCTGAATGCAAAATTCTGTGCCTTTTTACTCTGTTGCACTAGACTTCAGCATGCGGACAGACAGGATTCACTGTGCGTAAACACTTACATACAGGTGTGTGAATCGATAATAGTGCGTTTGGCAAAACATTCAGAAGCAGTCAGATGCAAATGCGCTTGGCAGACACAAAGTTGTGATTCCCAGCAGCTTCTTGCCAAACGAGATACCTGTAAAATTGTGCAGTCATGCACTTGTTCTGTTTGGATGTATACATCATTAATTATGTACAGGCAGGGGCTAATTCAATTCACTTCCCTTTCCAGGCTGTTTGTTTTTGAAGTCACTGATATGTTTTGTCTGTAATAAAGATGCCACAGGTTGACAGCTTGTGTTCAGTCTCTGTGTAATTGTTATGAAATCTAAACTAAGTTAATGTGAATGTATCTGCATGAGCAATTCTTACTTTCCATTACAAGGAAACAAATGAGATCAGAAAGCATTTCATTATACTTTCACATGTCAGTTGTCAACACTAAAATTTGTACAGTAAATAATACTTAATTATATTTATAAATGTTATCAGTATATAAGTTTTTTTATTTATTATTAATAAAAAAAATGCAGCCTTAAGTGTCAGGGTTTGGGTAGAGGGATGAGGCGAGGACTCAATGATGCAGAGAGAAGGGTTCTTTAATAGTTGTAATAATAAAATAAACCAACAAAAACTACCCCGTAGGGGAAAACAGACTAAACTTGACTGGCAAGGCAAGGCAAGACACGACACGATGTACACAGACAAATGTTTGACGGCGAACTAGCAACCAGACTGCAAACACATGGACAATAAATGGGGAGCTAATGAGGAGGATAACGAGGGAACACATGTGGGGAAACTTACATCAATAATCAGGTAACAAGATGGGTGGGGTCAAGACAATTGACGAGAGCACATGGCACATAGGAACTAAGACAAAAGCCATGTGCTCACACAAAACAAAAAAACACAAGCACATGGCCAGCAAACCAATCACTAGCCATGTGCTTAAATAGACACAAACACGCAGCTAATGAGCAAGCTCATAAACCGCGTGTTCACACGAGACGGCACGCAGCCAGTAAAAACTAAGCCGCGCACTCACATGAAAACAATGACATGAGGAGAGTATCAGGGCTCTGTCACAAAACCATGAATAACACTGGAGTGACAGAACCCTGACACTAGCCCCCCTCAAAAGGGACGCCACCTGGCATCCCTAACGAGGAACACCCAAAAACAAAACATGACAGCACAGGCATGGCAACACAAGCACGGTACAAAACAGAACACAAGACATGGAAATCAAAAAACAGACAAAATAGGGGAGGGAGGGAGGGAAGGGAGCCCAGTCATCTAGCAGGAAAACTAGCTGTTAAAAGGGACCAGGGAGGGGCGGGATGGTTGAGCCAAGGAGGCTCAGGCAGTCCAGGAGTCCCAGCAGTGGGCCAGGGTGGAGCCGGAGGGATGAGCCAGTGGGGATCTGGCCTAACAGGAACCCCGACGGACCACCAGGGCGGTGCCGGAGGGACAGACCAGTGAGGCTCCGGCCTAACAGGAACCCCAGCAGACCACCAGGGCGGAGCCAGAGGGACGAACCAGCGAGGATCCAGCCTAACAGGAACCCCGGCAGATAGGAAGCGCAAACCCGGCAAGGCACTCATCAAGGGCGGCGCCGGCATCAGGGCAGGGAGCTTGGGCGGCGCCGGCAGGGAGAGGCGCTTGGGCGGCGCCGGCAGGACAAGGGGCTTGGGCATGACTGGATTGGCCTCCAGGCCAGCAGTGGGCTCCTGAATGGCCACCGGGCCATGAGGGATGGAGGAAGCCTTTCTCCTCCTCCTCCTCCGTCTCCGAGACTGGGGCAGTGCCATGTCGTCGGCCACTACTGGGGGCGCTGCAGCCTCATCCGGCACCTCTGGGGGCGCTGCAGCCTCATCCTGCACCTCTGGGGGCGCTGCAGCCTCAACCGGCACCTCTGGCATTGGCGGGGCAGAGCCATTCCTCTTCTTTCCCCTCTTCCGCCTACGAGAGTGAGGTGCTGCGGTCTCTCCGGCCACCTCTAGGGGTTCTGCAATGTCACAAGTCACCTCTGGGGGTACTGCAGCTCCTTTATCCACCATAGGGGGAACGGCAGCTTTGAAGGGCACCACAGGCAGTACTGCAGCCTCCTTAGCTGGGGAACGTGCCACGAACTCCACAAATTCCCCAAACGACAGGTGGTCCAGCCCCCTCATTCTCCACCAGCTGAGAGGCTCATCAAGGGCATCATTGAAGAGGTCCTTGAGGGCCGCATCATTAAACTCCAATCCCTCTGCAGTACCACTGAACTCCAGGGCAAAATCCCTCACACCAGTCCCTTGTTGATGGAGAGAGATCAAGGTCTTAAACTGGAGCATGCGCTGGTAGTGGGGGCTGGAGAGAGTGGAGGCTGGTGGACGGTGCAAACCCTTCTTCCGCTGAGTCCTCATACTGGCTAGTTCGTACTGTCAGGGTTTGGGTAGAGGGATGAGGCGAGGACTCAATGATGCAGAGAGAAGGGTTCTTTAATAGTTGTAATAATAAAATAAACCAACAAAAACTACCCCGTAGGGGAAAAAACAGACTAAACAGACTAAACTTGACTGGCAAGGCAAGGCAAGACACGACACGATGTACACAGACAAATGTTTGACGGCGAACTAGAAAAAAGCTAAGCTAAACTAAAAACTAAGCCGCGCACTCACATGAAAACAATGACATGAGGAGAGTATCAGGGCTCTGTCACAAAACCATGAATAACACTGGAGTGACAGAACCCTGACATTAAGAGCATAAAAGACTTTCAAAAACATCAGCTAATCTTACCAACCCTGAACTTACAAACCCTGAATCTGACAAACAGGGAGGTTTGTAACACTTCTCTACTTAGGAGGATTTATGCCCTTAATAATTTATAAGACATTATGAGAGACCAAAACGTTTCCTTTTTGTGTCATCCCCATTTTATCTTTATATATTTCGGTTGAGACTGGTTGAAGTAGAAAGATTAGTATCTCGCATTCAGTATTTACTTTTCTTTTTCATGTAGTATTATAGCAAGCTGATTTAATTATACAAAGTTAGAAGTATATGCAATTCATTTTGAACTTTAACATTTACATCCCCAAGTTGTTGCTAACAAGCAATTTATTTAAATCAGGTTAATTTTATTTGCACAAAACATCTGAATAATTTGTGGTTTATGGTTTCTGTTGAATTCTAAATTTGTAACATTACTACCCAAAATGGTTTTGTGCAGCATTCTCAAAAACGCTGATTGATATTTGAAAGCAGAAGAGTTTGTTTTTCATGCTTGTGTGATTTTTGCCCACACAGTTTTAATTGATTTGTTTGTTATCTCTCCATTCTCTTGTCCTTTACCATGCAGAGTAATCCTCTCAGGGCCTGCTGGGTATTATCTGAATGGCTGGCAGAGACTGGCAAATAAGAAATTTGGTTTTTGATTAAGCTCAATCAAAGAAGAAGCTTTACACACGGATTGATGGGCTTCACCCAGCATGACATGAAATGAGTACAACCACACAGCAAACATCTTGAGCAATAAAGCTTTTGATTAAACATATACTCTGCATTACTAGAATCAGTAAAAAAAAACACCAGTCACTAACTTTTGCCATTAAAGTTTAATATTAGGCCTAAAACCGTAAATATAAGTCCTAACTGATTTGCTAAAAAAAAGAGCTGATTACTGCTCACACGTTTGTTCAACCCAGTGCCAAAGCATCCATTTGGCAGAGGCTTTAGCTTCATTTTTAAGTTGGTGTTTACAATGACTATAATATATTCTTTCCTTCACACTGCGGCCATCCAAAATTTAAAGGGAATGAATTTAGCATTTCTGTCCTCCCTAGTTCTAATGATTGTCATTAAGCTAATGGTCGATGCAGTTTGTTTTGCTTAGTTTTGGCGAAACATTATCTGAGCTGCATGTCATTTTGTCAATCTCGACTCTCTCCCCAGTTCATTTAGTCTGTATTGAGAAGATTAATGTGGTCCTTAAGGGCTGTCCCTCATGTTGCCTGATTTAGGCTCAGAATAACTGCACCATTACCCAAGTAAATTGCTTATATATATATACAGGTCCTTCTCAAAAAATTAGCATATTGTGATAAAGTTCATTATTTTCCATAATGTAATGATAAAAATTCAACTTTCATATATTTTAGATTCATTGCACACCAACTGAAATATTTCAGGTCTTTTATTGTTTTAATACTGATGATTTTGGCATACAGCTCATGAAAACCCAAAATTCCTATCTCAAAAAATTAGCATATCATGGAAAGGTTCTCTAAACGAGCTATTAACCTAATCATCTGAATCAACTAATTAACTCTAAATACCTGCAAAAGATTCCTGAGGCTTTTAAAAACTCCCAGCCTGGTTCATTACTCAAAACCGCAATCATGGGTAAAACTGCTGACCAGAAGGCCATCATTGACACCCTCAAGCAAGAGGGTAAGACACAGAAAGAAATTTCTGAACGAACAGGCTGTTCCCAGAGTGCTGTATCAAGGCACCTCATTGGGAAGTCTGTGGGAAGGAAAACGTGTGGCAAAAAACGCTGCACAACGAGAAGAGGTGACCGGACCCTTATGAAGATTGTGGAGAAGGACCGATTCCAGACCTTGGGGGACCTGCGGAAGCAGTGGACTGGGTCTGGAGTAGAAACATCCAGAGCCACTGTGCACAGGCGTGTGCAGGAAATGGGCTACAGGTGCCGCATTCCCCAGGTCAAGCCACTTTTGAACCAGAAACAGCGACAGAAGCGCCTGACCTGGGCTACAGAGAAGCAGCACTGGACTTTTGGACAAATTTTGTATGTCATTCGGAAATCAATGTGCCAGAGTCTGGAGGAAGACTGGGGAGAAGGAAATGCCACAATGCCTGAAGTCCAGTGTCAAGTACCCACAGTCAGTGATGGTCTGGGGTGCCATGTCAGCTGCTGGTGTTGGTCCACTGTGTTTTATCAAGGGCAGGGTCAATGCAGCTAGCTATCAGGAGATTTTGGAGCACTTCATGCTTCCATCTGCTGAAAAGCTTTATGGAGATGAAGATTTCGTTTTTCAGCACGACCTGGCACCTGCTCACAGTGCCAAAACCACTGGTAAATGGTTTACTGACCATGTCATTACTGTGCTCAATTGGCCTGCCAACTCTCCTGACCTGAACCCCATAGAGAATCTGTGGGATATTGTGAAGAGAAAGTTGAGAGACACAAGACCCAACACTCTGGATGAGCTTAAGGCTGCTATCGAAGCATCCTGGGCCTCCATAACACCTCAGCAGTGCCACAGGCTGATTGCCTCCATGCCACGCCGCATTGAAGCAGTCATTTCTGCAAAAGGATTCCCGACCAAGTATTGAGTGCATAACTGAACATAATTAATTGAAGGTTGACTTTTTTTGTATTAAAAACACTTTTCTTTTATTGGTCGGATGAAATATGCAAATTTTTTGAGACAGGCATTTTGGGTTTTCATGAGCTGTATGCCAAAATCATCAGTATTAAAACAATAAAAGACCTGAAATATTTCAGTTGGTGTGCAATGAATCTAAAATATATGAAAGTTTAATTTTTATCATTACATTATGGAAAATAATGAACTTTATCACAATATGCTAATTTTTTTTAGAAGGACCTGTATATATATATACAGTACAGACCAAAAGTTTGGACACACCTTCTCATTCAAAGAGTTTTCTTTATTTTCATGACTATGAAAATTGTAGAGTCACACTGAAGGCATAAAGGGCTATTTGACCAAGAATGAGAGTGATGGGGTGCTGCGCCAGATGACCTGGCCTCCACAGTCACCGGACCTGAACCCAATCGAGAGGGTTTGGGGTGAGCTCGACCACAGACAGAAGGCAAAAGGGCCAAAAAGTGCTAAGCATCTTTCGGGGAACTTCTTGAAGACAGTTGGAAGACCATTTCAGGTGACTACTTCTTGAAGCTCATCAAGAGAATGCCAAGAGTGTGCAAAGCAGTAATCAAAGCAAAAGGTGGCTACTTTGAAGAACCTAGAATTTAATTTTTTGTTATGTATATAGTTCCATATATAATTCCACCTGTGTTAATTCATAGTTTTGATGCCTTCAGTGCGAATCTACAATTTTCATAGTCATGAAAATAAAGTAAACTCTTTAAATGAGAAGGTGTGTCCAAACTTTTGGTCTGTACTGTATATATATATATATATATATGCTTAGTAATGGTAAGTTTACTGCAGAGAGTTTTTAATGTTTTTAAAGGTCTCTTATTCTCAGCAAGGCTGCATTTATGTAATCAAAAATACAGTAAATACAGTAAAATTAAGATTTTTGCAGTCTCAATTTTTTAATGTAATCTTTTCAGTTCTTTTCACAGGTGTAGCGAATCAGCTGAAAGGGGAAAACTAGTCATAACTATGATTAATTATAAATATTTAGATCCGCTCTAAGTATTTACTTGACCTCTCAGTGTCAACTGTCTGTAAATTCTAAGAACATTAATTTCGTTGTTAAGGAAAAAAACTTTCTTACTGTACAATACTACTCAGAGCGTGTAGCAAAAATCTGCGTGATTATGGACTTTAGTTATGAGCAAACAATGAACAACCTCAAGTGTGTTACAAATGAGACTTTATTAACTACATAAACACTTAAAATAGTCTGACACACACACACACACACACAAACACAGACACACATGCATACAGTGGGCAGTGGAAAAAGGGTTAAAGCTTAAGCAGTAAAGAGAAGAGAACTAAAAACATGAAGCTATCATACAATTTGATATTCGGCAGATCTACAGCCTGAAGGAAACATCAGTTCCTCTTCAGGAACTCGAGCTGCGTCGAGCACTTTTGGGGAACGCCTTTGGCAAGAACAACTCTGAATATTGTGTGCAATCAGTCCAACGGAAGAGCGTGACGTCACAGGCGGGGTGACGTAGCGACCAGGAAGCGATAAAAGCACGTGCCACGCAGCTGGCTTCAGCTTCGCGTCTTTCAGCAAGCGCTGTGTGTGTATGTTCAAAAGTCTGTCTTGTAAGTCTTATTTAGTGTTGTCTGTCTCAATAAAGCAACATAATGCCTAAGAGCAAAGCTAAGACCAGACATTTGAAGGGCGAAACCAAATCACGCTATAAATTGTGTGTTCCTCCCTGCCAACGCTACATCACGGCTGGGGATACACATGATTTATGTGGTTTGCCTGGGGTCGAAGCACACTGATATGGCTCTCGAGGGATTGTGAACGATTGCCGATGCGGACGTTTCGATCCCGGAGGGCTCTCTTCGAGGAGGGAGCCTTCGCCAGTGTCCCCGTGGTGCTGGCCCCGCTTCTGCCGAGGCAGAGCAGCTGCTGCACTCGTGGGATTCGCAGGTGGATCTGGCGGAGGCTATGGAGACGGGCCAGTCCTTATCTCCTTCCTCATCTGCCAGATCCGGTGCCCAAACCCTGGGTTCAGAAGCACGCTCGTCGGTTTCTTTCCCCCAGGGCGAGGGGTCGACACTCCACATCTCTTCATCTGATGAGGTGGATGTGGAGACTGTTAGTAGGGATTCGCCACCCCTCCCCAGTATGAGGAGCTGTTGGAGGTGGTTACTCGTGCAGTTGATAAATTAAAAATCGAGTGGCCTGCAGAAAAAAAATATGAACCGCAGAAAAGTAAGATGCCCCGGGTTGAGCAGACGCTTGCGAGCTATCTGTCACCCGGTTCGGCATCGTCTCTGAAGGCTCCGGCCTTGCCCACAAAACCGTTAAAGACTACATCTACGTTAATGGGCAAGGGCTATGTGGCAGCAGGTCAGGCGTGGGCGTGCCTTCACACTATGGCCGTCCTCCAAGCATATCAGGCTGACCTGCTGAGAGATGTAGACGAGGGAGAGGGGATCAAGTCCGATGATATTGCAGAGCTTAAACGGACCGCTGATCTCTCCCTCCGCGCCACCAAAGAGACCGCTCGCGCGATTGGGCGGTCTATGGTAGCCTTGGTGGCCACGGAGAGGCATTTATGGCTGACCCTGTCTCAGATAAGAGAGCGTGACAGGGTCTGCCTCCTGGACGCCCCGCTTCAAGCCTCGGGCCTGTTCGGCAACACAGTCAATACCATCGTCGACAGGTTCCAGGAGGCACGCAAACAGGCGGCGGAGTTCCAGAGTTTCCTCCCTCGTTGCTCTCGTGGGTTATCTGGGCGGGAGATACCCACGCCACAAGCGAGCTCCCCATACTGCGAGGCTCAAAAGCAGAGCATCGCCACTCGTGCTCCCCCACGCCGGGACCGTGGGTCTAAGCGTCGTTCTGAGTTGGGGACTTCCAAAGCACAATCAGATCTTCTTGCAGTTATCTAAGCTAGGAAGTCCTCGACAAAGAGGTCCTGATGCCACAGGCGCAGTGACCATGAGGGTAGCACCTACTGGGGTAGAGCGTTGTCCACCTCATTATACAGTGCCCGTCTCACCCCAGTGCCCTCTGGAGGCCGGTCTGCCAACCCTGCCAGTGTTTCAGGGCGCATTGGTCTCCTGCGAGTGTCACTCCCAGTTATGTCCGCCCGCGAGCGTAGCGGAGCTGGAAAACTCGCCACCCCTTCGGGGGCCTCTTACACCAGAGATCAGTCTCGAGAGACTGATTCCCTTAGTACATTATTTAGCAGCGTGGAAACTACTGCCAAATGTATCTCAATGAGTCCTGCACATAGTAGAAAGAGGCTATTATTTTCAGTTCGGCCGTCCACCGCCGAGGTTCATTGGGGTTACACCGACAGTCGTCGGCCCCCAGCAGGCTCTGGTGATGGAACAAGAAGTGAATACCCTATTAAGGAACGAGTCCATCGAGGTGGTCCCTCCTCTAGAGAGGGAATCCGGGTTTTACAGCTGGTATTTCATAGTTCCAAAGAAGGATGGAGGGTTGCGTCCAATCTTAGACTTACGTCAATTAAACCTCTCAGTAATGTCACTGAAGTTCAAAATGCTCACTGTCAAACAGGTTGCAGCTCAAATCAGATCCGAGGACTGGTTTGTCACAATAGATCTCAAAGATGCATACTTCCACATATCCATTCTTCCACAACACAGGAAGTTTCTGAGGTTCGCTTTTGGGGGCAAAGCCTACCAATATCGAGTACTTCCCTTCGGCCTTGCACTCTCACCCCGCACGTTCACGAAATGTGTAGATGCGGCTCTGGTACCCCTCCGTATGCAGGGCATCCGCATTCTGAATTATATCGACGATTGGTTGATTTTAGCTCAGTCAGAGCAGATGGCGGTTCGACATCGAGGTGTCGTTCTCGTCCATATGGGGGAGCTGGGTTTGAGACTGAACGCCAAGAAGAGTGTACTTTCTCCAGTTCAGAGAACCACCTATCTAGGCGTAGTATTGGATTCGACCACGATGCAGGCACGTATGTCTCCTGCTCGGATCGAGTCAATCCTTTCCTCAGTCAAGAGAGTCAGAGAAGGCCAGTCACTCACTGTCAAGCAGTTTCAGAGACTGTTAGGGCTCATGGCAGCTGCGTCCAACGTGATACCTTTTGCCCTCCTGCACATGAGGCCCCTACAGTGGTGGCTCAAGACCAAGGGGTTTTCCCCGAGGGGAAATCCATTCTGAACTATCAAGGTCACGCGGCGATTAGCTGATTTTTTATCAAACAGTCCCTACATCACCACATGTTGTTCAAATGCATTTCAAGAAAAAAGCATCTGGCTCATCCAAAAACTCCAGCATATTCAGTTGTCAGACACGACTGGAACTTCAAATGGGACTGGCTTCTATGGTCAAATTAAACCTAAAAAAAGAGCTTTGGATAAAAAGTACCCCATGTCCACAGTTAAATATACTGCTGGATCTTCAATGCTGTTGGGCCTATATTTCTGCCGGAGGTCCTGGACATCTTGTTTAGACACATGGCATCGTGGATTCTATTAAATACCAACAGATGAACAATCTAAGCCTGACAAACTCTGTTAGGAATCTTATAATGGGCCATGTTTGGATCCTTCATCAGGACAATGATCCAAAACAAAAATGTCTCACTGAGCACAAAATGAAGCTTCTGTTATTGCTTTCTCGGCTCCCTGACCTGAACCCTGTAGAAAATGAGTGTGGTGAACTAAAGAGAAGAAGCACCAACATGGAGCTGGTAATCTGAAGGATCTGGAAAGATTCTGGATGAAGGAATGGTCTCTGATCTCTTGTCAGGTGTTCTCCAAACACTTCAGGCATTATAGGAGAAAATTCAGAGCTGTAATCTTGGGGAAAAGGACGATGCGATAATTGGGTGCCAATAACTAGGGATAACATGAACTAGAGAAAAACATTTATTCCATAATGCAAGTTTCCTCCACTTTTCATTGCTTTACTTAAATAAAAGGTTCTAACTGTGTAAATTATTTGAAACAAAGATCAAAAGGATAAACAATGCAGATTTATTTTCACAGCCATCTTTGCTCATATTTACCAAGGGTGCCAATAATAGTGGGCGGCACTGTAGAATGAGTGGCATTTGATGCAATGCTGCGTAAAAAAAAAAAAAAAAATTCTCTTTTCCACAGTATTTTATATTTCAATCAGATATTGTGTACTTTTTTATTTTATTAAATATGCATTGTCTTGGATGTTGGAAATTCAAATAAGTCATCCATCATTTATGAATCAAGCTGTCTTTTGGCTGCTGAGGAGCGACAGTAAAATTTGTTGTCACTCCCAAATGGAAGGTTACACACCAGTAAATGCACAGTGTGGCATTTATGTCCTGTACATACAACGGCCAACTATGATTAATTACACAAACAGCCACCATATGGCTTATATACAGTACTTAAGTACTTAATATTACATCCATTTGGTGTTCAAAAACAGCAGTTCACACAGATTTATCAGGGACAACATTTGATGAGGTAATACAAAAACTATCCTTTTTTGTTTGTGGGTTTTATATCTGCTACTGTACTCCAACATCAACATAATGCAATACATTCAGCTTGTGGGTTTTATATCTGCTACTGTACTTCAACATCAACAAAATGCACTATAAATACATACAGCAACAGCATTTTTATGGGCTCTTTAGAGTCCAGATGTTTATATCACAACCTTTTACTTTTTGCTATACACTACCATTCAAAATTTGGGGTTAGTTAGATACTTTATAAAAGTTTGAAAAAGTCTTGTATGTTGACCAAAGCAGCATTTATTTGACCAAAAATACAGCAAAAAAAAATAAAATAAAAAATACAACTAAAAAAAGTAATATTGTGAAATATTGTTTTCTATTTTAATGTAGTTTAAATTTTAATTTAATACTGTGATGCAAAACTGAATTTGAGCATCATTACTCCAGTCTTCAGTGTCACATGATCCTTCAGAAATCATTCTAATATGCTGATTTGCTGCTCAGGAAACATTTACTATTATTATCAATGTTGAACACCGTTGTGCTGCTTTAATGTTGAAAACAGGATACACAGATTTTCTCAAACACTGTCATCTCCTCACATTTAACACTTGTAGCTCAGGAGGTCTTTACTAAAGCGTTGAATGTCTTTTTTCAGATCAGGTGTCGAAGTAAGAGTCTCTACAAAACACCCTTCCCAACCCCCTTCCCTTGTATGACTGACTCTCTCTCTCTCTCTCTCTCTCTCTCTCTCACTCACACACACACACACACCGGTATTGCATAACTCTGCTTCTTTATTAAGATTTGAGATATTACTCTGCAGAAAATGAATTAAATTCCAGCAATCTCAGCCTTCCCCTGTGACTTCAGTGGCTGAAAGAAAGAAAAAAAATTCCAATTAACATGAATATATTATCTAACGTGGCAGGTCATATAATATTTATAGCAGATCAAGTGATTATTCATTCTTTTTTTCTGCATGGATACATCATCTCTGGAACCAAACTTCACCAGGAAAATTCTATTTTAAGAATAAGCAATCTTTTCAATCAAACTAAGCAATCAAAGTTTTGATGATGATCAAATGTTAAAAAAGAGCTATAGGCAGATGAGCATTGGTTTTCAAAAGGACCAGATTTAGTTTAGAGTTCAAAAAGTATCTTATATTTTCCAAGGCTGCATTTATTAGATCAAAACTACATTGCAATTTAGAATAACTGTTTTCTATTTTAATGTCATTTATTCCTGTGATGCAAAGCTGAATTTTCAGCATCATTACTCCAGTCTTCAGTGTCACATGATCTTCAGAAATCACTCTAATATGCTGATTAAATGTTCAAGAAACCTTTACTATTTTATCAATGTTGGAAATAGTTGTTATGCCTGTTATATTTGTGGAAAAACCATAATACATTGTTTTCAAGATTTTCCGGTGAATAGAAAATTAAAAAGAACAGCAATTATTTAAAATAGAAAGCTGTGTAACATTATAAATGCGTTTACTGTCACTTTGGACCGATTTAATGCATGCTTGTTATATAAAAGTACTGATTTCTTGTAAAGCACACGCATATAGTAATCAACAGATGTTGAGAATAATATAACTACTTAAAAAAAAATTGTCAAATAATATATAGTTTACTACTTTTTGATGTATTATTTGTACATTCTGGGATTCTGTTTTTCATGAAGAATACATGTGATGCATTACAGTCCAATACTTAAAGGGATAGTTCACCCCAAAATTAAAATTCTGTCATTAATTACTTGTCATGTCATTCCAAACCCATAAGACCTCCATTCATCTTTGGGACACAAATTAAGATATTTTTGATGCATTCTGAGAGATCTCTGACCCTCCCATAGACAGCAATGTAATTAACACGATCAACATCCAGAAACGTAGCAAGGAGATCAATAGAATAATCCATGTGACATCAGAGGTTCAACCATAATTTTACGAAGCTACGAGTACGAGCACAGGTGACACAGAATAGCATATGCTGTTTACGTTCAGTGGATATTCTCAATATTTTACTTTTCTTTGCACACAAAAAAGTATTCTTGTAGCTTCGTAAAATTACGGTTGAACCTCTGATGTCACATTGATTATTTTACCAATCTCCTTTATGTTTCTTGATGTTGATCGTGTTAATTACCTTGCTGTCTATGGGAGGGTTAGAGAGCTCTTGAATGCATCAAAAATATCTTAATTTGTGTTCCGAAGATGAACAGAGCTTGTACGGGTTTAGAATGACATGAGGGTAAGTAATTAATGACAAATTTTTGGGTAAACTATCCCTTCAAGTACCAATTAAGTACAAATTGGGATTGGATAGCATTCCAGAGAACTCATTGTTTGGTCTTATGCTTCCTATATCATTCATGTTTTAGCCTCAGTTAATAGTTTGTCTGACCCAAGCCCATAAGCATCTGTAGACATCCAGGGCAAGATTGTGTAAATGAGACATGATTAGAGGGAGAGAGAGGAGCTGCTGTGTATGAATGTATCCCCACTGGTTTTCCCAAAAAGCTCATCGCAGCCTCATCAGATCTGAAAGCTCTTCTCCCTCCCTGATGTCTCAACCTTGATTACTCTCTCCCCATCCCTCCACTTCATTGATCTCTCCCTTCTGCACTCCTCTGCTCAAGCTCAGGGTCTAGTCTCAGTTCTGTCTGATCCCAGTCTGGTTTTCAAGGAGGTGAAATGCTGTCAGTGCAAGATAAACCACAATTCTCACGAGTCCCTTCCTCTATCGATCCCAGACTAACAGAGACTGAATCTGAGCCTTCAGTCTTCACATTTCAAAGCAAACTCTCTCCATCCAGTGAGATTTTCTTTTACTCATCCAACTTTAGATTTTCTCGCTACAACCATGCCTGCTGTGAAATGTTTAATCTCTCTAGTTTTAGTTTGACTTGCTAACCATGCGGAAAACCAACCTAGATCAGCTCGGCTGGTGACAAACACATGGGTCATAACGTGATCCATGACTTTATTTGCCATTCATTTTGAAAGCAGCAACATTTAAACTATGAATCAGAGTGAATCAAAGACTATCAATAGAATATTCTTAACTCAATTTTCTCTTTATTTTATTACTGTATAAAACATCACTTATAACTCACTACGCCAAAATCCAACTGTCCTTACACCATAATTGTCGCACAATGGATCGTGGACACAAAGGAGATACATGAATCACAGTCTTTATTAATCCAAACAGGAGGTAACACAGGGCAGGCAGGAACACACACATATAGCATTAATGACACTTCACAGACTTCACTTTAAATAGACTAAATGAGGGTAATAGACGAGACACACCTGAACTAAATGACATGATTAACGGAGAGCACATGGGGAGAGAAACACACACACAAACAGTCCAAGGGCGTGGTAATAATAACCAGAGACCATAAAAATGTTTATTACATTTATTTCTATATTCTATCAAATGTCAATGAAAAATATATGTTTAAAACTTAAAACTTTTAAAACTTAAAAGATAATATTTAGTATATGTTTCATATATTTATTTAATATACACTGTAAATTCAAATTTCACATAAAAAGAGTAACCTGCACATTCTTCAAACTGTCTCTGTGTTCTACAGATGGAAAAAAAGTAAATAAGAAAAAAAGCCATTTGGAATGACATATGGTTGAGTAAATGAAAAACTGAAATATTAATATGCATCTTTTAATGAAACATTACTGCTGCAATTTGACAGCCTTCAGGAAGACGTTAATATTTCAGAATATATAACACTTTTATAAGATTTCAAAACTGTGTCCCTCTTGTCAACACCATCAGATATTTATGAAATCTAGACATGTCAAAGTCAGCCTTCATCCCAGAGGTTCTTTTTCCATATTTCACCTGCTGAGTTTAATAAAGTCACACAGGCTCTGGTGCGCTAGATTTGCTTAGTTTTAAAATGATTTGTCAAAATCTATGATATTTGACAAGGTAATACAGTCATATACTGAGTAATAAAAACAAACATTTAGAAAAAAATAGGAGAAGTGAAAGGCTGCACCAAAGCGTCGGTGAAAACATCTTAAATCAGATAATATTGGCATATGCACTTTTCTGAAACCCATTTAAAAAAACAGATATTATTGGAAATTGAGTTGCTCCAAAAAGGTTTAACTTGTCTTATTAAGATAACTCAGTTTTTGAAATATGCTAATATGTTTAATTTTCAGTCATTGAGTTATTGAACTGTAAGCACAGTGTTGTCATCTAAATATTTATGACATACACTGAGCCAGTTATAAAAAATTGCCATTAACTTCAAATGATGAATTTTATTCACTGCTTATTACATGTTATATGTCAGTGAAAACAGGGTGCTGTTTTCATTTGCCGGCTACTTTGTCACAATAAACCCTGAGGGGCTCATAAGCAGTGTGCTAATATTGCTGCTGTAGCTCTTACACATAAATACAGATTCATAATTAGGATTATGAAGTCCAATGAAAGTATTATCAACTGTGTCATTTCACAGCAGTGTCTGTCCGTGTGAATTATACTGTCATACAGCTGGAAATATGAAAACACTGTCTGAGTGAGAATGCAATTCAGATCTTATGTTCCACTTCCTAAGCGGTTCAACAAATAATCTAACAGTGCCATATTTGATGGTATAAGTTTTGACGGTACTTACTGCTGGATCCACAGGCCTTGTGTTTCAATTCTGTTTCATCTGATTAATATTATTATTATTATTTTCAGTGGTGACGTTTGTGGTGTTGGATGATTAAAATGGCTGTATACCTGCGAGACTCACGACTGGAGGAGGATGTTTTGCTGTCTTTCTTATTCACTTCTTCACTGTACTCACTCAGGCTGGTTCTCGCTGTTGCATAACAATCCGACAAAGCACAGCAGTGCAGGCAAAAAGCATTGTGTTATTACTATTATTAATTTATTTGCATCACTGGTAGTTTCATTGTTTAATATTACTTGTTTACTGGCACTGTTGGGATTATAGTTTAATTTGCATTGCATGACATTAAAGCGCACTAAAACAGAAAATCGAAAATGAGATTGACCTGCTGATTCAGAATAAAATGCTGACCTACACCCTAATAAGAAAAAAGCCAGTGAAAATGCATATTTGGACCATTAGGGGAAACTATTTTCAAATACATAATGTATTCAAATTATTGGTTTACATTGTATATTATTTTCTCTTTTTTCAGTCAGTATATGTATGCTAATTCAGTGTCCATTCATCCATTTTTATTTATTTTTTATTTTTATATACATGTTTACATTCAGCAAAACTGATTTAGAAAGGATTGGAATTGATGGAGCATGATGATGTGAGAAGTAGAACCTATATTCGCATTCTTTCAAATTATATGAAGGCGAACTCTCATGAAATGTTAACAAACAAATCCAGGCTTATTATCCAAACAGATAGCAGAAGCATCAGACACAAATTCTCACCTGCTGATCCAGTCTTAATACCACTTTTCCCTGTCATTACTGTTAAATGCCATTTTTATTACAGAGGAGCAAAACATTAGATTAGACCAAGCTGATATTTTAAGGATCACTTCATATTGCAAAACATTGGCTCTGCAATTTCAGCTCAAAATTATTATTTTTATTTATTTATTTTTTAGTTTATTCTTAATCATTATAATTGCAATAATCAAGTCAACTGACACCTCGCAAAGACCATCCCCAGCTTCATTACTGTTGCTATTGTCACTTGGTCCGTGTACCTTCGTATAATTCGTTTTTAAATTTAATATTCAAATCTGAAAAATGCACATTTTTCTTTTTTCATTTGTCCAAACAAAACGAAAAATCAAGAAATCGGCTTCATTTTTTTGTTTTCACATTCAGGGACAGAAAACAAATAAACAAGTTGAATATTCGATCTCTACACATGGGCGGGAATGAAACGCCCCTCTCCGCTGATTGGTCAAACAAACATTACAACATAATAATAGTCCTTAAAAACATAATAAGAGTCCTACGCCTCTACGCACAGGGAGAATAGCCTATTGTAGCGAAGCGCAGACCGCTATCAATTTATGTGAACATGCAGTCATAACTTAGACAATATTGCTCATTTGAGTTCTAAGAACATATCCAAACCCTGAAATAACACTTCGAACAATAAACCATAGATCAGTGTCAGAAATTAACTTTCCCATAAGGAGCACCTGATTTTCAGGTTTTTTTTTTTTTTTTTTTTTTTTTTTTTACTTTTTACCTTTTGAATGTCATATTTAATGTTAAATTCTTACATCAAAAACATTAACATAATATGACAATAGGCTGTTACCAATTAAATCAGTATTCAGAGATCTAGAACGTGTCTGAAGATACTTTTATAGATGTATTTACAGTTTAATGCTGATCAGCAAATACAAATATATAATGAAATAAGATTGTTTTATACAACATTTTTAATATAGAAATATGAACAAAAATATTTTTTTTAATGAAATGAAAATGAAAAATGAATTATGAAAGTAATATCACCACTAGATGGCAGTATTTCATTGTGTTAATAAAGAAGCCTTTTATTCAATCTATTCATTCAAAATGCTTCATTAATTGTTTCAGAAATAAGATCAAGTTGCTGTCTATAATAATTGGTCAGTGAATTGTTGTCTATAATAATGGATCTTTCAAAGACTGTAATTCTTTAAGGAACGATACACCATTCTTTGCACCTACTGTGAGTCACACAGCGGTTCTGTGACGTGGCTTTAGTTAGCAGAGAAAATAAACATTTTCTATGCTATCAGTTAGATGGCCAGTACCCAATATTAATTAAATAAACTCAGCTTATTGTCTTAAACTACCTATGTTCACATAAATGAATAGTGATCTGCGCTTGTCTAATACATTGCGCACTGCAACGCACAAAGATGTATAGGCTAGTAGAAGTTGTGAGTGCAGGTGCGAAGTAAATTAATATTTACTTGATAAACTAAATGTTTCACTGGTAGGTTGCATAATTTAGTGCTTTATAAAACTCATAAATGATAGATGTGCTGATTTCTATTCATATCTGTCATTTTATTTAAGTTCCCCCATAGTCCACAATGCAGCATATTGTCTAAAACAAAAGTTATGACTACATGTTCGCATAAATTGATAGCGGTCTGCGCTTCGCTACAATAGGCTATTCTCCCTGTGCTGCAGTACGTCGCGCAGCTTTGTCAGACAGATTTTGTGGGTACTATAATATAACAGCCATGTGCCAAAGGACCAAAAGGCTCTGCCTCTGTATGGTTTGTGTCAAGCTATTCTTTTATATGGCTGTTTGATGAAGAGAAAGAGATAAAATGTAGTAGAAATAAACACGTTAAGAATCCGTAGAAGCGTAGGACTCTTATTATGTTTTTAGGACTATTATTATTATTATTATTATTATTATTATTATTATCACATACAAACCTCAGATAGGAATTTTTTCCTTTGACGATACCACTGCTTTTTCTTATAAAATGTACAGGGAAATTGGCAGACAATTAAAACAATGTCAGGGTTCAATGACTGAAATGAATCTTGGGAACAAAGTGGTATTGTGTGTGTGAGAGGCTGTCTACTTCTATTCTCACCTGACTGTTGCTCATTTGCAGACCTACTCCCGCACGACAAGAAAAACTTTTGTATATCCATCTACAATTAAAAAATATAAATTATTTTAGCTTTTTAGCCTTTATAATCAACAATACTGTTGGATATTCATAAAGTCACCCCATGAAAATTGATGTAATTTTAAGTATTTTAACTAACCAGCTAATATTCATTAAGAATATAGACAAACCATGTATTAATGTAATTGTCTATTGGCAATATGATTAATCTGTTCTTTATTTATTTCTATTTATTAAAAATAACAACATGAATTATCAATTTGCCACTTCTATAAATCAAGTACAAATCTAGTATAAATAGTATAAATCAAGAAAATCAAAAATCCCTTTACTCTACGCTTACTCTAATTTATGTATCATGACACTCCTCCTGATTCATTATTACTTAATACAAAACTATATTTAATAATACAAAACAAAATAACTCCACATTCTCTCTCTGGGCCATCTAGTGCTTTCAGACAATGATGTGTGTCTTTAATCATTTCTGTGCATGGCTGCATAATGTAATGTCAAAATACATAATAATATGTCTGTAAATTTAAAAAGTAAATGAAAATAAATCATGATCGTTTTCTGAATCTAAAGTATGTATTCATGGGTGTTATTCACTTCATTTTTGTAGGAATAAAAAACAACTATCACACAAGGGCTGAAGGGGAACGCAGCGAAACGTATTGGTATTGGATGAGAAACCGAGCCGTCCCGTGTGCTCCCAATGCTCCAGTAACATTACATTATGTAAACTGCAATGCATTTATGACAAAGAACTGCACCGATGCAGATGTAATATCATAGCATTAGCAATCCATCAATAAATGCACGCACACACGACACACACCTTGTGCTCTCTGATGTTCGCTCTGCTCGGCGCCCCTGCAGATTGAAAAATGCGCTAAATCCAAGCAGACTCAGATAAGAGCCGAAACTTGGTCTGCAGTTTTTTCATTTTTCAGATTTCAATATTAAATAAAAAAATGAATTATACGAAGGTACACGGACCGTCACTCTCATGCCACACATCATGTTCTAATGCAGTGAGAAATACATCATGGACCAAAGAGGAAACTGAAAATGTGTTAAATAAGATATGAAACAAAGTCTCCGCCTTCAAATTTTGTTATTTCAAAAAAAAAAATTCACATAATAAATACCGTTTTGTTGCACTTTATTGTGTCGTGAACGATTATTGCAGCACCAGCCAACACGTGATATTTTCCTCTATACTAGTGTTGCGAACACCAAGGATCACAACAAATAAGGAGAAGACGAAGTACATTCATTGCCAAGACCTCTCCATTTATTTTACCATCATGCCATTAACCAACATTAAGACAAGGTGCTAAAAAGTCTGCCACCAAATCCAGTCTCCTCTGCCACCAACAGGAAAGAGTCTTTATCAGGAGTGAACACCCAGATACCGGCGCCTCCAATTACACCACAATGAACTTCCACCTGCAAGCAATCAAAACACAAACACACACAAAGCAGAAAACGGCCACTGGGCGTCACACCCTCCCCCATAAAATAAACTTTAAGAATTAAGTTCAAAGTTTACCCCCATAATCACCCTGCGTGATGAAACATGAATGTCAATGCAACGCCATATCCGAAAACATCTCCTAAACTGCAACACCATCACAACGGGGACCTAGGAAGAACAACAAGAATGACAAACACCACAATATATTATCACATTGATTCTTAAGACACCGGTGCACGGGACAATGCGTCCGCCAACACATTTTCCGTTCCCTTTATATGACGGATCTCCAGATTATAAGGTTGCAAGAACAGTGACCAGCGCATCAACCTTTGGTTAGGATTCTGAAGGGTCGTCAAAAACGTAAGGGGGTTATGGTCACAATAAATCACAACGGTCATACCACCCCCTCCCACGTACACATCAAAATGCTGAAGCGCCCAAACCAATGCCAATGCCTCCTTTTCAATAGATGAATAATTCAGCTGATATGACAAGAATTTTCTAGAAAAAAAACATACCGGACGCTCAACTCCCCAGTCATCATCCTGTAAAAGGACAGCTCCCGCCCCTACCTTACTAGCATCAACATGCATTTTGAACGGTCTATCCCACTGAGGAGCGGCAAGCACTGGAGCATTAGTAAGCAGCGCTTTGACATTCTCAAGCATTTTGACAGATTAAACTCCAAACAAAGGTACGTGATGCTTTCAATAAATCAGTCAATGGGGCAACAATTTCTGAGAAATTCCTGCAAAAACTCCTATAGTACCCCACCAAACCTAAGAAACGCATCAATTCCCGCTTTGTACATGGTGGAGGATACTTCAGGATTGCCTCAATTTTTGCAGTCACCGGTCGAACAACGCCATGACCAACGACCTTGCCCAAATAAGTCACCCTAGCCCGAGCAAACTCGCACTTCGCTAGGTTCACTGTGAGATGAGCCTCTTTCAAGCGATCAAACAAGGACCGAATTCGGAATAGATGTTCTTCCCATGAATCGCTATACACGACCAAATCTTCCAAGTAAACAGCACACCCCTCAAGCCCGGCTACCACAAAATTCATTAACCGTTGAAATGTGGCAGGTGCGTTTCGCAATCCGAAACTCATAACGTTATATGAATATACACCATCTGGAGTTATAAACGCAGCGATTTCACGAGCACGCTCGGTCAATGGGACTTGCCAATATCCTTTTAACAAGTCAAACTTGCTAAGATATTTCGCTGTGCCCAACTGATCCACGCAATCTTCTATACGTGGTAGCGGAAAAGAATCTGGTTTAGTGATTGCATTTAATTTTCTATAATCTGTACAGAATCTAGATGTCCCATCCTTTTTCTTTACCAGCAAACAAGGAGATGACCAACTTGACAGTGATGGAACAGCTAGATTATTATCAAGCAGATACTTAACCTCTGATTCCAGATGTTTTCTTTTTTCCCAAGGAGCTCTATAAAAGCGCTGACGTATTTGAGGGGAATCACCCACATCAATATCATGTTGCACTATATGCGTCTGAGAAGGAACATCGGTAAACAGAGATGAATATTCCTGAATTAACTTTGTCAATTCCACACGTTTTTCCCCAGCAAGATGATCTAAAAATGTTGGCACATTTTTCAAGGTTTCTGAATTACTTAAACGAGGACACAACACACTATCTTCAGGCTCCATAGCTTCCTCATGATCTATTAACGGTAACTCATTGTTTAAGCCATAATCTACAGATAAGACAATTGATTCTGTTCTATGAGGCGATGCCTGTTCCCCCCGCACATAATACGGTTTAAGTAAATTCACATAACATAACTGAGTTTTAAACCTTCTTTCTGGTGTGCTAATGACATAGTTTTCGTCAGATTCCCGTCGCAGGACTGTATATGGACCAGCAAACTTGGCTTTAAATGGTGATGAAACAACAGGCACAAAAAAAACGGTATTCCGTTCTGCGATCATACAGTCGTTTCATTTTTAATTGTGCCCGTTCCAGATTTATCTTCGCCAATTTAACAGCCTCAAAAAGTCGTCTTTTAAAACCATCTACGTATTCCGTTAACTTTTTTGGTGGTTCAGTAGGTACCCAGCCCTCTCGCACAACAGTCAGTGGCCCACGAACGGTATGCCCAAAAACAAGTTCATTTGGGCTAAAACCAGTACTCTCCTGAGTTACTTCCCTCGCTGCTAACATAAGCCACGGTAAGCCCTCCTCCCAGTCTCGATCTAATTCCGTACAATAAGTACGTAACAAGGACTTCAAAGACTGATGAAAGCGTTCTAAGGCACCCTGACTTTGAGGATGATATGCAGAGGATATATTATGCTTAATCTTTAGTTGACGCAACACCTCCTCAAACGTGTCAGATGTAAAATTAGTGCCCTGATCTGACTGTATAATTTTAGGTATCCCAAAAACCGACATGAGTTGGGTCAATGCTTTTATCACAGACTTTGTTGTGATTGATCGTAATGCCAATGCAGCAGGATACCGAGTAACATGACACATAATGGTCAACAAATATTCACTGCCAGATTTAGAACGAGGCAAAGGTCCAACACAGTCTACAATTAGATGGTTAAATGGTTCAGACACTGCAGGAATCGGTCGCAAAGGAACCGGCCTTGGCTTCTGGTTAGGCTTACCTGACACCTGGCAAGTATGACATGTTCGAATATATTTAGATACATCACGTTTTAAGCGAGGCCAAAAAAAATTTCGCATAACACGATCATAAGACTTTTTCACTCCAAGATGTCCCGAAAAGTCATCATGAGCAAGTTTTAACACCATCAAACGAAATTGCGTTGGAACCACTACTTGTACAATTGACTCCTTCAGGAAAGCTTTAGCTTGAGGTGTCCATTTCCTTATCAGAATCCCATCACGAACAAAATAACCCTGTGCAGCATTTTCATCAGACATTACTTGTGAAAATAACGCATTTAAGGTAGAATCCGCCTTTTGCTCCTTAATCAACTCACCCGGAGACACAGAAAGAAGAGTCTGTGGCCACATGATGCCTCCATCCACCACAGACAGTTCTGCACTCTTTCCGGTTGCAGCTGTTCGACTAGCGGCACGCGTAACCACACATGCTGAAAAAACGTCAGCTAAACTCTGCATACTCTCATCTAAAATAAACTTTAAGAATTAAGTTCAAAGTTTACCCCCATAATCACCCTGCGTGATGAAACATGAATGTCAATGCAACGCCATATCCGAAAACATCTCCTAAACTGCAACACCATCACAACGGGGACCTAGGAAGAACAACAAGAATGACAAACACCACAATATATTATCACATTGATTCTTAAGACACCGGTGCACGGGACAATGCGTCCGCCAACACATTTTCCGTTCCCTTTATATGACGGATCTCCAGATTATAAGGTTGCAAGAACAGTGACCAGCGCATCAACCTTTGGTTAGGATTCTGAAGGGTCGTCAAAAACGTAAGGGGGTTATGGTCACAATAAATCACAACGGTCATACCACCCCCTCCCACGTACACATCAAAATGCTGAAGCGCCCAAACCAATGCCAATGCCTCCTTTTCAATAGATGAATAATTCAGCTGATATGACAAGAATTTTCTAGAAAAAAAACATACCGGACGCTCAACTCCCCAGTCATCATCCTGTAAAAGGACAGCTCCCGCCCCTACCTTACTAGCATCAACATGCATTTTGAACGGTCTATCCCACTGAGGAGCGGCAAGCACTGGAGCATTAGTAAGCAGCGCTTTGACATTCTCAAGCATTTTGACAGATTAAACTCCAAACAAAGGTACGTGATGCTTTCAATAAATCAGTCAATGGGGCAACAATTTCTGAGAAATTCCTGCAAAAACTCCTATAGTACCCCACCAAACCTAAGAAACGCATCAATTCCCGCTTTGTACATGGTGGAGGATACTTCAGGATTGCCTCAATTTTTGCAGTCACCGGTCGAACAACGCCATGACCAACGACCTTGCCCAAATAAGTCACCCTAGCCCGAGCAAACTCGCACTTCGCTAGGTTCACTGTGAGATGAGCCTCTTTCAAGCGATCAAACAAGGACCGAATTCGGAATAGATGTTCTTCCCATGAATCGCTATACACGACCAAATCTTCCAAGTAAACAGCACACCCCTCAAGCCCGGCTACCACAAAATTCATTAACCGTTGAAATGTGGCAGGTGCGTTTCGCAATCCGAAACTCATAACGTTATATGAATATACACCATCTGGAGTTATAAACGCAGCGATTTCACGAGCACGCTCGGTCAATGGGACTTGCCAATATCCTTTTAACAAGTCAAACTTGCTAAGATATTTCGCTGTGCCCAACTGATCCACGCAATCTTCTATACGTGGTAGCGGAAAAGAATCTGGTTTAGTGATTGCATTTAATTTTCTATAATCTGTACAGAATCTAGATGTCCCATCCTTTTTCTTTACCAGCAAACAAGGAGATGACCAACTTGACAGTGATGGAACAGCTAGATTATTATCAAGCAGATACTTAACCTCTGATTCCAGATGTTTTCTTTTTTCCCAAGGAGCTCTATAAAAGCGCTGACGTATTTGAGGGGAATCACCCACATCAATATCATGTTGCACTATATGCGTCTGAGAAGGAACATCGGTAAACAGAGATGAATATTCCTGAATTAACTTTGTCAATTCCACACGTTTTTCCCCAGCAAGATGATCTAAAAATGTTGGCACATTTTTCAAGGTTTCTGAATTACTTAAACGAGGACACAACACACTATCTTCAGGCTCCATAGCTTCCTCATGATCTATTAACGGTAACTCATTGTTTAAGCCATAATCTACAGATAAGACAATTGATTCTGTTCTATGAGGCGATGCCTGTTCCCCCCGCACATAATACGGTTTAAGTAAATTCACATAACATAACTGAGTTTTAAACCTTCTTTCTGGTGTGCTAATGACATAGTTTTCATCAGATTCCCGTCGCAGGACTGTATATGGACCAGCAAACTTGGCTTTAAATGGTGATGAAACAACAGGCACAAAAAAAACGGTATTCCGTTCTGCGATCATACAGTCGTTTCATTTTTAATTGTGCCCGTTCCAGATTTATCTTCGCCAATTTAACAGCCTCAAAAAGTCGTCTTTTAAAACCATCTACGTATTCCGTTAACTTTTTTGGTGGTTCAGTAGGTACCCAGCCCTCTCGCACAACAGTCAGTGGCCCACGAACGGTATGCCCAAAAACAAGTTCATTTGGGCTAAAACCAGTACTCTCCTGAGTTACTTCCCTCGCTGCTAACATAAGCCACGGTAAGCCCTCCTCCCAGTCTCGATCTAATTCCGTACAATAAGTACGTAACAAGGACTTCAAAGACTGATGAAAGCGTTCTAAGGCACCCTGACTTTGAGGATGATATGCAGAGGATATATTATGCTTAATCTTTAGTTGACGCAACACCTCCTCAAACGTGTCAGATGTAAAATTAGTGCCCTGATCTGACTGTATAATTTTAGGTATCCCAAAAACCGACATGAGTTGGGTCAATGCTTTTATCACAGACTTTGTTGTGATTGATCGTAATGCCAATGCAGCAGGATACCGAGTAACATGACACATAATGGTCAACAAATATTCACTGCCAGATTTAGAACGAGGCAAAGGTCCAACACAGTCTACAATTAGATGGTTAAATGGTTCAGACACTGCAGGAATCGGTCGCAAAGGAACCGGCCTTGGCTTCTGGTTAGGCTTACCTGACACCTGGCAAGTATGACATGTTCGAATATATTTAGATACATCACGTTTTAAGCGAGGCCAAAAAAAATTTCGCATAACACGATCATAAGACTTTTTCACTCCAAGATGTCCCGAAAAGTCATCATGAGCAAGTTTTAACACCATCAAACGAAATTGCGTTGGAACCACTACTTGTACAATTGACTCCTTCAGGAAAGCTTTAGCTTGAGGTGTCCATTTCCTTATCAGAATCCCATCACGAACAAAATAACCCTGTGCAGCATTTTCATCAGACATTACTTGTGAAAATAACGCATTTAAGGTAGAATCCGCCTTTTGCTCCTTAATCAACTCACCCGGAGACACAGAAAGAAGAGTCTGTGGCCACATGATGCCTCCATCCACCACAGACAGTTCTGCACTCTTTCCGGTTGCAGCTGTTCGACTAGCGGCACGCGTAACCACACATGCTGAAAAAACGTCAGCTAAACTCTGCATACTCTCATCTATATCCCCAGTAGAAACAGGTTTAGATGTAACAATCAAAGGTGATGGCACGTCACTCCAAACCCGCTCTCCTGCCAGATTATTCCCCAGAATGACAGATATTCCTTCCACTGGAAGAGCTGGTCTCACACCCAATTCGACTTCACCTTGAATTAAATGAGAATACAGACAAACCTTGTGTAAAGGTACAGACATTTTAGTCAGACCTATTTCGCAAATCAACAATGAACCACCCGTAAAGGTTTCATTAGAAAAAGGCAATACCGATTCCAAAATAAACGAAGCAGAGGCACCAGTATCTCGCAAAATTTTCACCGGAACTTTCTCCCCCTGCGGAAGTGATACATAGCCCTCAGAAACAAAAGGTGAAAAACCGGAATTTGCACTGATGGTTTTTTCAACATTGGGCACACCTGCGAGCTCTAAACCAACTTTCATGGGAACAGCGGCCGCCAATGCCGTCGGATTGGACAAGCTATAACGATTGCGATCTTTTGCCTTAAGTATCGGGCAATCTTTTTTCCAGTGACCATGACCAAGGCAATAATTACAAATTAGCGTCAATTCAGGTTTACCAGCAAAGTTTGTATTTACAAAACGTGGAATAACTGACATATTTGAAGATTGACGTTACAACATTTTTGCCTGCGTATTCATTTTCCAACCGGCCAGCATCAAAACAGGATTTATGAATTAACTCATATACGTCAGCCAAAACTGCTGCCTCAGCTGCGATAAACACCTTACGCTCTGCAATATACATAGCCGTTTGACTAGGAAGCATATTCTTAAACTGTTCTAAAACTAGTAAATTGATCAAATCCTCGAATGATTCAACAGACGAAGCAGTACACCAACGTGTGAAACACAACTCTAATTCACGCACGAATTCTACGTGTGTTTGAGAAAAACGTTTTTTAAGCCCACAAAACTTCTGGCGCTATGCCTCTGGAATCATTTCATATGCCTTAAGAACAGCATCTTTAACCTTCTCATAATTCTGACTCTCAGCCCCGCTCAATGCAGAATAAACTCTTTGCGCCTTACCTGTCAAAACACATTGCAACATTAAGGTGCGTTCAGTTTCAGGCCATTTTTGTTTATCAGCAACCCGTTCAAATAACACGAAAAACGTATCCACATCTTCCTCATTAAATGAAGGCATCAATCGCAAATTTGCTGCTACATTAAACTTAGCAGAAAACAGGTCACTTTCCCCCACAACACTGTCACCAAACATTTGCATCCTACCTTCTTTCATGAGGTTAAGCCGCTGTTGTTCCAAATCTAATTTCCTTTTTTCCAAATCCTGCTGCGCAAATACGGTCTGCTGCTCTAATTTTCGTCTCTCTATCTCCATTTTAAACTCCATTTTACGCTGTTCCATTTGAAGAAGAACTAATTCTTTTTGTTGTTCAAATGACAGTTACCGAAGGGGACACCGGTATCTGTAAATCTGACTCTGCTACAGACGACATAATATGTTGATTTATCAGAGCAATTTTTACAATGGTCCGAATATTCTCTTTTAACTTTTTATCATTCGTAGAAAGGTTAACATCGTAATGTGCTGCGACTTCAATCAATTGATCTTTCGTTAATAAATTAAGAACCTGCTCAGACGGATTTGCAAAAAATTCACTAACTTCAATCGATGTTATACTTAAAAAAATATACCTTCACAATTCCATAAAAACATACACTTAAAATCTACTACATACTCACTAACTGCAAAATCATCACTAAAGGACACCCTAGAGATTCAACTTCACACCCTTCCTAAAAAGTAAACTAAGTAGACCCTAATCTTCAAGCATACAGTGGCGGGTTTTTATGCACCTGATACCGCAAGTCGAAAAGAACAACCAATTAAATTGGCGATTCCCTCAAACCTCGGCGTGCTCCCGAGACTTAGCTCTAACCACCGATCTGCTCAAAAATAACAAACTAAAACAAAAAAAAATTCAACATGCCCGAAAAGGACATGACGCTAAATCCTAACACTGAAGCCGAAACTCAAAGGTTCCCACTAAATAAGCTACAGCTGTGAGCAGTTGAAAAAACCTAACGAATAAGCCTAATAAATGTACTCATCTCTCCTACAAATTTACACAATCCAAAACAAACTTACCAATCCTGCTGCCAGGCCAATGACAAACCAAAAAAAAAAAAAACATTTACCAATTCAAATTTTACCAAATTCACACAATTCCAAATCAAAACTAAACGTTTACGGACGAGCCCCCATTTGTTGCGAACACCAAGGATCACAACAAATAAGGAGAAGACTAAGTACATTCATTGCCAAAACCTCTCCATTTATTTTACCATCATGCCATTAACCAACATTAAGACAAGGTGCTAAAAAGTCTGCCACCAAATCCAGTCTCCTCTGCCACCAACAGGAAAGAGTCTTTATCAGGAGCGAACACCCAGAAACCGGCGCCTCCAATTACACCACAATGAACTTCCACCTGCAAGCAATCAAAACACAAACACACACAAAGCAGAAAACGGCCACTGGGCGTCACACTAGTTATAGCACAAAATAAACGTGAATGAACATAAGAAGGTACAGTATCTTGTTTCAAGTATGGAACGAAGTCCACCAACAGCCTATTCTTCAGTCTGATTTTTTTATTTTATTTTTTTAGAACAAAAGTGGATTCGGTGTTATGACTGATCAGATCACCGGTCAATCGAACTCCCTGCGAAAGAGTTTTCATTTCACCGTGTTTTTGTTAGATCTTGAGTGGAGGTGGAGCTGTGGTGAATGATAGCATTGTTGACACAGAACAGCAACTTATAAACCTTTCTCAAACATCATAAAACATCTGCCAACCAAATAATTCATGCTTTTCATGCATTGTCATGGCAGTGCTCTGTTCATATTTGTAATTGTTTATGAATCTTGGTGCATTTCTGCAGTGGGGATCACAGGTTCAAGCTTGCAAATAAAACAAGAGATTGCCGACAAACCATTAAAAAGCTATTTGATGTGAAATGTCCCATTGTTGCGGATGGCCCAGGGCAGCGACAACTGATTTGTTTCCTCACAAATGCAAATGTTGTCTGGATAAATGTTTTTAGCTGTTCATCCTGATTTCTATTTTCATTCTCTTTTTTGTTGTCTCCTTCTCTGTCACTTTCACAGATATACCAAGATGAAAACAGCTACCAACATCTATATATTTAACCTGGCACTGGCTGATGCGCTGGTTTTGGCTACGCTTCCCTTCCAAGGCACGGATGTATTCCTTGGTTTCTGGCCCTTTGGCAATGCCCTGTGCAAGGCAGTCGTCTCCATCGACTACTATAACATGTTCACCAGTGTGTTCACCTTGACCGTGATGAGCATGGATCGATACGTGGCCGTGTGCCACCCAGTGAAAGCCCTGGACATGCGGACGCCCCACAAGGCCAAGGTGGTCAATATATGCGTGTGGGTCTTGGCTTCAGCCATAGGGGTCCCAGCTATGGTACTTGGAGATGTGGAAAATGACAATGGTGAGTGTGTGTGTGTCAACAGTTAATATCCCTATTTAATTTGTTATTTTCTTTTCTTTCTTGTAATTTTACTTTACATCTTCTGCAACCACTTTATTTGAGTTCCATAACTGCACATTATTCCTGCACAAAAAGTAAGTGCTATAATCATATTCTTTGAATATCTGGTTTCAATTTTGGAAATACACCACTGTCAAAAGGCTCTTATGTCCACCAAGGCTGCATTTATTTGTTCAAAGATACAATAAAAACAGTAAGCTGAATTTTGTTAAATGTAATTCTGAATCTATCTATCAATCTATCAATCTATCTATCTATCTATCTATCTATCTATCTATCTATCTATCTATCTATCTATCTATCTATCTATCTATCTATCTATCTATCTATCTATCTATCTATCTATCTATCTATCTATCTATCTATCTTTCTTTCTTTCTTTCTTTCTTTCTTTGATCTTACTTAACACTTTCTGTCTTTATTGTATGTACTGTATCATGGTTTGCAGAAAATTGTTAGGCAACAAAAGCTCTTGATGATATATTCAAGCTTGTTTCCACCATATGCTTAAAGTAGTGTTGCACCTTTTTATCTCATAATTTTTATTAAACATTTATGCAACATTCATTTGGGAGCAGCCGTTCAACTATCGCAGGATGCACGAGCATGCCGAATAACAAATTGCAACACCTGAGACCTAAAGGGGAATCATAATATGACTTTATATGTGTGTAGGGTTTGTTTGTCAATAATGCATGCACTATTAAGAGACTTTAAAAAGCACATCCAAAGGATTTCAGTGTTAATCATTTTGCTGTTATTGGATCCATTGAGGTTACAGTAATTGCTCTGCACACTGCTCTGAAAGCAGAACCATGGGCAACCCAGAAAGACCTTTCCTCCCTGTGGCTTTGAGCTCTTGATAATAATACAATTTCCTAATTGAATGAGGCTTCTTTTTAGTTGAAAAGAGCATGAAAGTGCCTTGCTACATTAATTGTATTAGCAGGAAATAGGTTTAACACCATGCCGAGCTTGCTTTTTTATTAAATATATAAATGTGAGTGTGTATTCAGTATGTTCAGTGTTGAATGCGTTTTTAGTGTGTGTCTGTGTGTGAAAAAGTGAATCTCATGGGGAAAAAATGTCATAAAAAAAATGTTTGTTTGTTTTTCATGATTTATTATATACTTCACATATTTTGTGGCCTGTTACCCATTGTTCTATTAATGTCCACTCATTTGTATTTATGTATATGTCCTGAATCTCTGCTGTGCCCTCTGCGACATCTCTTCAACACCCTCCTCTCTTTCATAATCCATTATTCAGGAACCTAATAGATCCTGAAGAATAGTGGATAAGCCCATTTAGCTGTATTGTGTTGAAAAACCTTCTCTGATCTCGAGAACCCTCTTTGTGAAATAATCACCACTAAACCAGCACTTTAGAAACAGGACACATTGTTTACATGCATTTGAGTTAGAGGTTAATTTTAAAAACAGTTGCTTTATATAAAGTATACATTTTTTATCAACATTTCTATGCCTCATTGTGGTGACCTGATCATCACTGTTTTGTGTGTTTAACACAATCTACTAAATATACACAACTTAATTTTTGTATGGAACAAATATAAGTGTAGGACTAAATCTGGTAAAATGTTACATTGCTCTTTGTTTTGTTTGTATATACTATACATTAAAATAAGTTTCTTTTAAATGTATAGCAAAGTAATGGAGGCAGCAACATATGATAGATAATACAAAACAAGACAGGCTATTAATAATCTTGCGTTGCCCAAAATTATCATCATATGAAAGGCCCAATCCTTACCAGCACAAATCGCTTATGTGCATTCTGTGTGCAGAATGATGCACTTGAAGCAACATGGAGTCACAAAGAAAAAATTTCAAAGCACAAAGAGAAGAGATACTGATGCATAGTATATTATATCTGTATGATCGTTTATTGAGCGTTTTCTTTTTATGGTATTAAACTTCAGTTACCGTGCTCTTGGAGAGAGTTTCATTGTTTTGACTTGTAATCGAACGCGACACTCAGTTTGAATGCTGAATGGAGGAAGTTAAGTTTAAATGAACTTGAATTTAATGACTTCTCCCATACCACACATTAAAATATGGAATGGCATCAGAACACTTGAAATATAGTGCACGAAAACTTTACTTAATAATAACAGAGAATAGTATACACAGAATATCAGATTTGGATCGGTCTAGTCTGACCGATAATCAATCCATCAGAAAATGGCAGTATCGGAGCCGATACCGATACTAGGTATCGGATCGGTGCATCCCTACTGGGAACCATTACAGTTGTTAGCAGATGTTAAGCAGACAGTCTGCTTACACTTAAATGACTGATAGTTGACATGTAGTAGCAATGTTACTTATAGTGAGAAGAATGTCTAAAATGGTCTGTCAATACAAAGTGTTACAGATATTATTACAATAATAAAAAAGGGTTATTTTTTTAGCAAAGCTGAAATTTCAGCATCATTACCCCATTCTTCAGTGTCACGTTGTCCTTCAGAAATCATTGTAATATGTTTATTAGCTGCTCAAGACACATTTTCATGCTTGCTATTGTTGTTGTTTGGATGACACTAAAAAAGTTCATTAAGTATTATGTTTTCTTCCTTAATGTACCGTTGCACCTCTGTTCACCAAGCGTGAAGGAAAATCACATAATCACAGATCTTTAAGGGTGCTGACAGCTGAATAAAATGCAGGTCCTTGGGGGGCTGAGATAAAAGACAGGTAGCAGAAGCCCCCTTAAATGGGTTCAGCCAACACCAGTGTACTTTACTGTATATAGAGTTAGATGAAAATAACTCAAACTCTTTGGACACGCAATGCTCAGATGATCAGTGTTCATCCCAGCAGAATGTTCAGACAGCTTTCTTTCGTAACACTCTCTCTTCTCTCCTTTACTGCCAGGCTGCAGCATATTTATTTATTCATCACTTTATGCATGTTGCGTTCTGCTGTCTTTGACACTGCAGGGAAAGACAGACAGAAGCAGAGCGAGGGAGGATTACAGAGATTCATAGGTACAGGGATGTGGATGAATGTCTGTAAACAAATGTCCAGCAGTGTAGCTGTTAAAGCCATGTTTAGGTTCCTAGCAAAGCTGTTCCATCTAAAAATAGCTTTCAAACAAACAAGTGGACTTGAAACAATGATTCGTAAATCATTGTGAAGGCTCTCAATTCTGTGGGTGTTGCTTGGTCACAACATGATGAATTAGAATTACATATTCCATACTGGTGAGATTGTGTAGTTACAGAAACATTGCAGAGAGTTGCATGGTTTGCATGTAATTCAGTTATTTGCACATATAATGCCAACCAGTTGCAAAACTACTTTACCAGTCTGTTTCTACCAGTCACATGGAGATTTGTGCTTGTCAAAATCCTGCTGTTTTACTGATGTGATTTAAGTGACTGGTTTGGATGAAAAGAATACAAAGCAGTTTTGAAATGCCTGCAATATGAAAAAAAAAAGTTATGTATAGAAGAATCTGTTCTCTGCAGCGAACTGCAGATTGCCACTTGTGTGCACATGTGATAAGGTGTGATAAAATCCACTCATAACTTACACAAGACTGTAACTTTTCCAGCAAGATTGACAGAGATATACTGTCTAAGATTACATTGTGGGGTGCATATAAATATTCAAACAAGGTCATCATAAAAATGGGTTAATAATAAAATGATGTAAAAAAATTTGTACCAGTGATTTAAAGATTGATTGAGATTTCAAACTAAATGTTTTTTTGTTGTAACTGATTTTAATTGATCCATTATCCATATGGACCACCTCACAGAATGGCATGCATGTGCCTCGGAAATTTGCAAAGTTTAACCATCATAGATTGATGATTTTAGTTTATCATCAGCACAAGTTTTTAAGTCTTTCCATTTAAAATAATTTAGCAGTTCGGTACATAGAGTTTAGTTCTCTTTCGCACATTCTTGTGCTTAAACAGACAAACACAATTCTTAAAATTTCAATCAGTATTCGTGTAAACACTATCTGTTATGTCTTACATGTGTAACAGTAAACAGGATTCATGCAGGTCTTAAAATGACATCAGCCTAGCAAACCTTCTGCTGTCTGTGTCATTAATGTTAATAAAACAACAAATCAAAACCACCCCCGGCTCTTAATAGAATAACTTTTGTAAATTTTGCAATAAAAAATATGTATTTAATTTATACAGTGTAAACTATGCAATGTTATTTAAAGGGGTCCTATTATGCTGTTTCACTTTTTCAACTTTAGTTAGCCTGCAAAGTTACAAAGCTCAAAGTCCACTTCAGAAGAAGATATTTTATTTAACAGAAATCACTTTTCAAAATCTACAATGAACGACTCGTTTGGACTACAATGAATATTTTCTGGGATTTGTGATATCACAAATATCGACAAATTTAGTTTTTTAGAAGGCTGGCCTTCATTTGATACACAAAGTATTTTAGCCGTTCATGTTTTTTTTTTAACAACCTCATATGAGAGCCTGTTCTAGTACTCCACCAAAACAAAATCAAGACTTAAAAAAGCATAATAGGAATTGTTTGTTGTTGTTTTTTTTTTTTACCTGAATACTACCATCTGACCTTTTTTTATTTTTTTATTTTTTAGAAAAAATAAAAAATAAAATATTCAATGTACAATTCAAATACCATAATATGATATGAACTGTGAGTTTTGTGATCCATCATACCCCTAAAACACGGCTGCAGCCTGCTAGTAGTTCACTGGAGGTCTGGACCTCTGTAAATGTTTAATGTTCAAACATAAAATCTCTTTTCTGGATGACTAATTTGGTGTTTTCTTCCTGTCTAAGTGGTCAGTTCAAGACTTAAATATGTTAGACCAGATTCCACAGTTCAGAAGTTTGGGTAACAGAACCCTAATGCTTTTCAGCCAAGATGGGTAAAAGACCACCTTTTGGCATTAACGATTGTTTCATGGGAGTGTTGATGTAGCTCACAGTAAGTCTGAGTTCACACATCTCAGGAATGGAGAGGCTTTTAATGCTCCCAGAGGTAGGCTGTCAAAAATGTCAAAAGGAGTGGCAAGGAGAAAATGATTAACTGTGAAAAACAACATTTTCTGAAAAGGCCATGTTGAATCTGAAAAGATCTCAATGTTAATGAGGGCACTATTAACATCAATTGTAGATGAAATACACTGTAATATTTTATTTTAGAGATTTTCTGATGATTATTTTTTTAAAATCCATTCATCCATCCATCTGCTGTCTATCTGTTCGAAATATAGTATTTTCATCTTTTGCATCCAAGCTTTGTCAAGCCAGCATTCAAGGTTTTTATTTTTGTTTTTATTTGTTTCATATGTCAAACATTACTTTTTTTCTACTGTTAAATTACAGTTTTATGACTATTATTAAATTTCAGTGTAATTCTACTTGTTTACATTCAAACTCAAATTACAATTCTTCATCCTGTTAACTACTGTACCTCATATAATATACAATTTAAATTCACAAATTTAATTGTGATGCATATTTTTCATTCCACACAGGCATCGAGTGCATCTTGGTTCTCCCAGATCCTCGCAGTTATTGGGACCCAGTGTTCGGGACGTGTGTTTTCCTGCTCTCCTTCCTGGTTCCTGTAGCGATCATCAGTGTGTGCTACAGCCTCATGGTGAAGCGCCTCCGTAGCGTCCGAATCCTATCAGGGTCCAAGGAGAAGGATCGCAACCTTCGGCGCATCACACGCATGGTTCTAGTGGTAGTCGCGGCCTTCGTTGTGTGTTGGACGCCCATCCAGATCATGGCACTGGCACAGTCGCTGGGCTTCAACTTGGGTAGCGTCCAGACGGTGGTGTTCATGCACTTCTGCATTGCCCTGGGCTACGTCAACAGCAGCCTGAACCCCGTCCTCTACGCGTTCCTCGACGAAAACTTCAAGCGCTGCTTCCGTGAGTTCTGCCACCCTTCACCATTTAGGCTTGACACGCAGCAGTCGGGCCGCATGCGTAACATTGCACGCGAGGTGGCCTACAACTGCAAGACTGCTGACGGGAACAGTAACCCCGCATGACTAGGCATGGAGCTGCCCCTGGTCAGCCCTGAGCCTCAACCCAATCCAGGGACAGGAAACTCAAACTCTGAGTTGACTCAGATTACAACACTCTAGCACCACAGTCACCTCCGCCAGGTGGGCGGGGGAAAGGGTTGGGCTAGGAGTGAGGGCGGAGTCAAGTTAAATGACACGCCCTTTTAGGGACAAAGGGGCTCACTTTACAGTGTCTTAAATGGTTTTGGATGTTATTGTCCACGGTTTTGTTCTTATCCGAAAATTATTACACTTTGTTGTTCAGTGTTGCAGCCTTGTACATGCTTTTTTTTTGGTGTCTCTTTATAACAATCAATGTTTCTCTTGAAATTTGAGACTGTAGAATTTCATGGCCTTAAACATACATCCGAACCTATGGATTAATTGTATCAGTCCTTTTTGTGGTATTGCCAAGTGTTGGACTGAACTATATACACTATAGAGAATATATAGTGTATAAACAGTACTATAGACTGTACTATGTATTAAATTACTATATAGATTTATGACACTGAATCTTAAACTACCGAACCTTGTAAAGCCTGATTGTTATTGAAAAAAAAAAAAGGTGATATTTTTCTTGGTTGGACTGTACAATAAGCAAAAATATTTTATATATGTGTATGTATGGTAGCACCGATTGAAACTTAAAAAATACTTGTAAAGAAATGAAAACTTATTGTAAAACAGCTGCTGTAGTGTTCAATTATATATGTGCATAAAATGAAGTTAATCATGTTCGAGGCTTTGCATTGTTAAAGACGTCAGTCAGCATTACCTTGAATGTTTCTAGAATGTTTCTGTTTAGCTCTGTATCTTGCTTTGTTATTATGTAATGGATTCTTCTCGATGAGACGGACAACAAAGAGCCAGCATTGTCATGGGTTTACATTACAGACCACTGAATGTGAAAAAAAGACTATTTATGCCAAATTAAAGATATTGAATATATATATATATATATATATATATATATATATATATATATATATATATATATATATATATTGAAAGTGTCAGTGGAATATAGATATATCGTACACCTAATGCTTATTCCTGTAAACTTTATCTTGATATTGTGATTGTTTGTTTACTTGCTGCATTGATTGACTGATCATCTACCTGTACTTGCATATTTATTGACTGATGGGACCATATTCTGATGGACTGAAGTTAAATGCCAGCTAGTGCTATGGACGTTTACAAAGCCTATATGGGAAATCCATTTCTCTTCTATGTACTTATTAAAGAGCAGTTATTAAAATGCACTTATGGCTGTGAAGCACTGTTTCTGATTAAAAACTAATACGGCATGTTATTTTGAAAGATCCTAATATTATATACTGTATCTCAGAATAACAAGCTGATAATGTTGATTTCGGTTGCATGAAAAAGTAAGTGAACCCCTGGGTTGCTGGATAAATTAAATCTGATGAGTCAAAACAGACAAAGTCAGGTAAAAAAAAAAAAAAAACCTATAAAAAAAGTCATTTTTATAGGCTTTTTGGGAGCACACTGTAAACTTACAGAGTACAGGGTGGATTTAATAACAGTTTGACCCACCTTTGGAGACAATAACCTCCACAAACCTTTTCAGTTGTGGATCAGATCTGCACAACAGTTGGGAAGAATTTTGCACCATTCCTATTCACAAAACTTTTCAGGTCAGCAATATTCTTGGGAAGCCTGGTGGCTCTCTTGAGGTCATGCCAAAACATCTCACTTGGATTGAGGTCAGGACTCTGACTGAGCCACATCAGGAGGCCTATTTTCTTTTGTTAAAGCCATTCTGCTGTTGATTTACTCCTGTGCTTTGGGTCGTTGTGCTGTTGCATCACCCAAGTTCTCTTGAATTTAAAATGGAGGACAGATGGGCTTATATGCTCCTGATAAACTGGGAATTTATTAATTGTGTCAATGATAACAAGCTGTCCTGGGCCTCAGGCATCAAAGCAACCCCCAGTCTAGTGATTCACATTCTTTTTCTACTCTGCACTTTGAACGTTTACACATCGGCTTCAATAAACATATGAAAATGTATAGTTGGTTGTGTCTTATTAGTTTCAGCAGATTGTATGCATCTATTGCTATGACGTAGTTGAAAATCAAATACCATTTTATGACAAAAGGGTTCACATACCTTATCCTGCAACCGTGTTTTTTATTTTTTTGAATGTCTTCCATGGGGCTTCATTTCACAGATCAGTTTGTGCTTGTAAAAGAAAACAAAACCTTGGATGTGAATGTGTTCCTTAAGACTCACAAAAATTATTGAGATTCATCATTTGTCAGTTGATTGGTAGCAACCCTGTAACTCCCCACTGTAATTCCCTCAATTGGAACCATCCATTTTTTAGGCTTACAGTCCAGATCTTTAACCTTTACACCTTGTTTCCCTGTTTCAGTGATTACAGTTTCATAATGAAAAACAGGGATGCAGCTATACAGCTATTTAGGATGTAATTCATACATTAATATATACACTGTTGCTTTGCATTCAGTTATTTTCATCTATATATTTTGGTGCTTCATGCACCCCTCACCTACAGTTTTTCTGAAGCTCCAAGCTAGGCACATAATAAATAAATAAATGAAAATAATATATTTTCTTATTTTGCACCTACAGGTTAAAACAAAACCTGGTAGATGGCTCTAGATTGGTAGCAAGTCTCGGCCCACACATAATTCATTTGTTCAAGTGCTAACTACAAAATCAGACAATCACGCTCTCAAAATGAGACATATGCCCAACTCTAGGAAGCCCCATTTCCTGTTGCATTTCATCAATATTTGATGTTTTCATTTCTGTTGCCATGGCAACATGATTTCTTAGTCCCATCTTATTTCCCATTCATGTGGACTAAGGCAAATTTTTTTTAGCTAGATAAATGATGGACATGAATCGCAATAGGATTAAATGCTTGTTTAGCAGCTTCATATGTTCAAATGTATAATAACACAATGCAGTATATCAATTTAATTATATGTGAATATATTTCATTTTAAACCCAGGGGCACTGATAGTGAGTTGGTCTCTCTGGGAAACAAGACTTTGCAATAGATTATATATTATGGGGGTTTGCCTCCATTCGGACACAGAGCATCAGTTTGTGATGGGATTTGGCCAACATTTTCTTGAACCAATTTGTAAGTATTTTATGTTTTGTTGAATTGGTGGCTAATTCCATTGTACAAATTAACTGGCCCGAACCTGTCACTTTGAAGGAGCTTCAACACGTCCTGGGTTTCGCCAACTTCTACAGACACTTCATTAATAAATTCAGTACCATTGTCAGTCCTCTATCGTACATGGTCAACAAAGGGGTCCGTCGACTGGAATGGTCAGATTCAGCCCGCCAAGCTTTCCAAGAGTTGAAACAGCACTTCATCTCCGCACCTATACTCCATCACCCCGACCATTCACTCCCGTTTGTGGTCGAGGTGGATGCCTCCAGTAACGGGTTTGGTGCAGTTCTATCACAACGCCAGAGTCCCATGTCTAAATGGTACCCATGTGCTTTCTATTCCAGAAAACTGAATGCTGCTGAACATAACTATGATGTTGGGGAAAGAGAATTGCTGGCGATGAAAGCTGCGTTTGAGGAGTGGAGACATTGGCTTGAGGGTGCAAACTACCCCTTTACAGTACTGACTGATCACAAGAACCTCGAATACCTTCGCACAGCAAAGAGACTCAATCCCAGACAGGCAAGATGGTCACTCTTTTTCACTCGCTTTAACTTCACTGTCACCTATCGTCCTGTTTCAAAGAATACCAAAGCTGATCCACTGTCTCGACAGTTCAAGGAGGATTTAACCATTGCTAATCCTGAGACCATTCTGTCCTTTCAAGTTATTGTAGCACCCATTCAGTGGGATCTCATGACCCAAATCCAACAACAGAATGCTCTGAGAGAAGTCCCTGCTGATTGCCCTCTAGGCAAGGTGTTTGTTCCTGCCGAACTGTGAGATCAGGTATGACCATGTTCTGGTCACCCTTGTATTACTGCCACCATACATCTAGTGCAAAATCACTTCTGGAGGAACACACTCATTAAAGACACCACTTCCTTTGTCCAGAGATGCCAAATCTGTAACATCAACAAGACACCCAAACGAATGCCAGTAGGTCTTCTTCAGCCACTTCCCGTTCCACAATGACCCTGGTCACACATTGCTATTGACTTCATCACAGATCTCCCAGAATCAGATGGTAACACAGTCATCCTCACCATAATAGACAGATTCTCCAAAGCCTGCCGTCTCATCCCATTACCAAAACTTCCCACTACCATGCAAACTGCTAAGCTGTTATGTAATTGGGTCGTTTATATGGGCTACCGGTGGACATCATGTCTGACCGCGGACCTCAGTTAACATCACATCTTTGGGCGCAATTCTTCAATTCCCTAGACATTAATGTCAGTTTAACCCCGGGGTACCACCCTCAAACTAATGGTCAAGTAGAACGACTCAACCAAGAACTAACACGCAATCCTTAGATCCTATTGTAATCAGAACCAGAGCGATTGGGCCTGCTTCCTTATGTGGGCTGAGTACGCCCAAAATTCCATACTCAAACCAGCTTCTGGCCTGACTCCTTTCAAGTGCTTTCCTGGATTCCAGCCTCCATTGTTTCCTTGGTCCAGTGAGCCTTCAGATGTCCCTGCTGTAAACGACTGGTTCAACCGAAGTGAAGCCACTTGGAACCAGATAATCATCTGCAACATGCAATCCATCATCAAAAGGATCAGGCAGATCGACAAAGACGTCCTGGTTTAGACTACAGGCCATGTCAATGGGTTTGGCTATCCACTCGAGACTTATGCCTCTGTCTTCCATGCAAAAAGCTGAGTCCAAGGTACGTGGGTCCATTTAAAAAAATATGTCAAATTACACCAGTTTCATTCCATCTAGCATTGTCCAGTACTTACCGTATTTCTCCCACCTTTCGTGTTTCCCTGCTCAAGCCCGCTTCTAGTCCCTGTGAGGCGGGAGAGGGGAGGTCAGGTGATCAGGGCCCCCAACCCATCTTGGTAGAGGGCAAGGTGGCGTATCAGGTCTGAGAGCTGTTCGATTCCAGACTTCGGGGACGTCTACTTCAGTATCTGGTCGACTGGGAGGGGTATGGCCCAGAGGAACAGTCCTGGGTCAATGCTGACGACATTCTCAATCCCAATCTGGTGGAGGAGTTGCACCACAATGTCTCGTTACAATAATGTTCTACATGAATGCAAGTCATATTTTCAGTCATGTTTGGTATCATTTCTATATTCTCAGGGTGAGTGGTACAATGGTCTCAATCTTACAAAAGTAGGCTAAAAGTTAATACAGATCCTAAGCATTAAAGGTCCCGTTCTTCATGATCCCATGTTTTAAACTTTAGTTAGTGTGTAATGTTGTTGTTAGAGTATAAATAATATCTGTAAAATCCTAAAGCTCAAAGTTCAATGCCAAGCGTGATATTTTATTTAACAGAATTCGCCTACAAAAAACGACCCGTTTGGACTACATCCCTCTAGTTCCTGCAGTAATGACATCACTAAAACAGTTTTTTGACTAACCTCCGCCCACAGGAATACACAAAAAACGGGGCGTGGTCTTGTTGCGCTCCGTCGAAGAAGAGGAAGAGTTGCGTTTGTGTTTGTCGCCATGTCGTTGAAACGCTGTTATTTTTATCTTGGAGTCCAATCACCTTTGTTTGGCCTTCCCAGGGACGCTGTACTTGGAGATTAATGGTTACAATTTTTGTTTAACTCGGTTCCTGAAAATTATAATCCACATGTAAAACTATGTGCAGCACATTTTGCTGAGGACAGCGAGCTTCCTCAATCTCAATCAGTTTAATGCCGGATTCGCACAAAGATTATTTTTGAAAGATGGAGCAGTTCCCTTTTTTTCTGGAGAAGGCGTTGTTTATGGACCACAGCCAGTAAGTGTATTTTATTATTTAAGTTGGTGCATTTAACAGTTTCTGTAACTTATTACACAAAGGGCAACGCTGTTTAGCTTTGTTAACTAGATGTTAGGGCTGTGCAAAAAAATCGAATGCGATTTTCATGCGCATCTCGTCATTAAAAACGCTCCTGTGATTATAAGTACACCTCCAGCATGTGCGTTCTTTTACTCTCTATGGTTCAGATCAGGATTGCCAGGTTTTCAAAACAAATTCTTCCCACTTGCTTCTCCAAACTACTGTAGTCCAAAACTAGCCCAATCGCATTCCCAGGAGGGCAGCGTGCTCTAAGCTGGTGTCGAATCACAACATAGGAGCCGCTGGCACAATCAGAACTCATTATGTATTTCTGAAGGAGGGACTTTATGGAACAAGGAAGACGTCAGCCCGTTTTTATGACAGTGAAAACAGCGGTATACAGATAGGTGAATTGTGTGAAAAATACTTTTTTTTTACACGCGAAACACATGTTATATTGCAAACTGTAAACACAATCAAAGCTTTAAAAAAGTACGAAAAATGGGACCTTTAAGAGATATTTTGCTTACTGTAATGGGAGTGCCCTTTCCCAGGGTCCTCCATGTAAATGACCTTTTGTTGCCATTGAGTTGTAAACCCAGGTTTGGGACCTGAGTTAATGTAAATTCCAATTGTTAGTCTCTGTCTTCCTCTTGGGGGATGTTTGTCTTGGTCTGAGATACTTAAGAAAATGTTGCAAGAGGATCAGGGCCTTCTGTTGCCAGAATGAGCCCATAGCAAGAAGTATTTCTATACACTTTATTCTGTGTATTTCCCTAAAAGTCAGGTATGCATCTTTTACTCTTAAATTCATCTTTGAGAATTTGATGTCATGTATTGATTTGATATCTTTGATTTGGCTATGTAATTGGCATAATAAATTTTTATCTAACTGTTAATAAATTGTTACATTTGATTCTATACCATTTTACTCTGTAATTATTGACGCTAGTAGATTACGCTGTATCCTTGTTACCGCATTTCCTGCGTCAGGTTAGTAATGGACTAAAATTCAGTGGAAATGGAGCATAGGGCACACCAACTGTATCTTTAAAGATCTGGCTAACATTGGGTTTTAGTTCAAGTGTACTTAGATTGTGACCCTAAGATATTCTAAGGCCAAAGCGATATCTTTGAGCGACATGAGCACCTGAGTGAACGAGTACAATAATATGAGAGAATAAATAGAATAAACAAATCTCAGAATAATAATGATTACAAATGGTCAAGCAACCAATTCCCTTTCAACCTATATTCGAAGGTTATACTAAATTGGAGTCAGATTAAATACTAATATGGAGTCAGGTTTGAGTTTAACCTAAACTGAATAATTTTGACAGAAAATACAGACCACGCAAGAAACCTTCAACCTTCAACCTTGAGCAGATACCTTACTTGGACCGAGTGGTTTATGAAAACTGAATTTGGAAATACCACTCTTTTCACAAAGGCTTTTGTTTTATGTCAGCTTTTTTCTGAATGGAAGTCTTGCTCGACTAGAACAATGCTATCAATTTTCTGTGGCTGTAATATAATGTTAAACCTATTTTAAAAAGCACATGGCGCCATAATTTCATCACTTTACAGTGTCGCAATGACCGTCTTTTTGCAGTAATAAGGGGGAAGATGACATGAAGCGGGAGGTTAGCAACAGCAAACCTTAACCCAGCACAAAGTGTTTTTTTTTTAGTAAAAAAAAAAAAAAAAAAAAGGTAACCTGAATTAATTCACGAACGGCGGCAATAATCAGTTACTCGGGCAAAAGGTCACTAGTAGGAAAACAGTTAAGACAGTATTTGGACCAAGGTTTGTCTGAGGTGAAGTGATATAAAAATATGTGATAAGAATGTCCTGATTTTTAGTGAAAACTAAGCTAAGACAACTAGATGGTGCAACTACCGCAATGCCTCCCCAACCATCATAATGACGTTGCCACGTGCGGGCCCGCCCCACATCTTTTTATTGGTCCGCGGACAGACACTATTGACGTAATGGCATCAACACCATGGGAAGCAGGAAATGGAATTTATTATTTTACATTTGATGTAAACAGAGAATTGGTTTATTACTTATACTTTGTTGTAAAATATATAGTGTCAAATGGATATATTACTATACAACACTATTATTTTTTAATTCATATGTACATTTATAAACAAGACTAAACTTACCGCTTTTTACTTGTTACATTTTTGGCAATCCGAAAATATAAATCACAATGTCATCCATTATTATTATTATTATGTACAGCTTCCTGGAATATTATTTGTGTTTTCATTTTAAATAAAATACATTGTGGAATATTCAAAGCAAGAGTGTCCTCTCTTTAAGTGCTATTTCAATTCTGAATTAAATTGATAATGAAAAGGGTTTGCTAGAAACATTAGAATAGTTTGAATAATTCAATCAAATAAAGAAATGAAGTACTTGGTTGATGAATTCCCAACAGTCAAATGAAAAGACAAAGGGGTCTCTTTATTGTTTGCTTGTTGCTGCAGCTGGATCAGCTGGGCTTTCCTTACTTCACCAAACTACTTTTTCTAAACCAGTTTAAAGAGACTGGTTTCTATTAGTAGAATAATGGGATTGTCAGCTCGAGGGCAAAATGAAAGTGACTTCATGTGGCAACATTCTAAAGGAAGTATCCCACTGTTGTGGACAAACTCTGAATTTAAAATGCACTGGTCAAGCTCACATTCTGAACGATAATTTGGGCCCCAAGTATTTTTGATACATGTATGGGTGTTGCTTGATCATGAAAAGACTTCTCAACTGCAAAAATACAATTTTTTTCCATCAATACACTGACAATAAATGTGCCTTTCAGGAGTAATTGGTTCATCTTTGTTCACGTGTTCCCTTCTAATTTGATTTAGAATATTTTTTGTCAGCAATGTTAAATTACATTGACTGCAAGTGGCAGTCCTCTTTGAAGATGACTGAGGCAGAGGCTACAGGACATCGGCCAGCTGAGGTGGAGGCTGCAGGACAGCTGACAATATTTGGCATTAGCAATTTGCTAATGTCTGTGCACACAGCCCATGTGTAGGTTTAACCATTGTAGATGCTTGTGTGCCCAACTGTGCGTGAGATGGGTGGAACACAGAAAATGAAGTATACCTAAGTAAACATTCTATTACAAAGTCAGAAGCAATTACATTAGCAGCTCACACAATTAGCTGACTCTTAAAATCACTAAAAGACTGATAAACTCACCATGATGTTTCACTGCCTATTGAAGGTGATTTTTGATGTGATAATACAACAGCTGTGGCATACTAATGTACTGGCAGAATGGGCACTTAGTAGTGCAGTGTTTTTTTTTTTATACTGCTCACACTCCCTCTTGCTTAACACCGTTTTGTGGATTTTCACAAGAGAAATGGAACAAGTGGAAATGGCTCTTAAAAGTGCCTTTGGGTTATAGTGATCATAAAAAGAAGAGAGAGATAGAGGGGTAGGATTAGAGACAGAGACTTACACTAAACACTACAACAGAGTAATAAAGTAAATAGAAAAAGTCAGAAACAGTGAATATAATGAAAGATGACAATTCCAAAGACCTGCAAACAGAAACAAGTCCAAACCATGAGTTTTAACATAAAAAAATTATATAATTCTAGAGCAGTGGTTTGCAACATTTTGACTTTGACCATTGCCGTACTTGAAGCACAATTAAGCTAAATGATTATTACAAGGTTTCTGAAGGTATCATCAAATCGGATTTAATGCTTTTAATGTTTTGTTTTAATTCATGTCCTACACTACCCATAAAATATATATATATATATATATATATATATATATATATATATATATATATATATATATATATATATATATTATTTTATTATTATTATTTTATTATATATACTCACAGACACATTTGAAGTGGATCAAAAATATTCATTCAAGTTGTCCTGAGACAAGAACGGATATTGGCATTTGGTTGGTTTCAGGACATTAATGAAAGGTTTTGATCCACTTCAAATGTTGACTAGTATAAATATGTAACGTTATGTGTACATGTGTACACTACCATCAAAGGACTGTAATGTTTTTGAAACAAGTCTCATATGCTGCAGTAATATAAATATTTCTAATTTAAATTACTTTTAATTTTAATTAAAAAAATGAATCACTGTTCTACGTGACAGTAAATTACACATTTATTTCATGAAGGCACCATTTTCAAAATAAACTATAAAAATTTGTAAATGCCTGCAGAAATGATGTTACATGAGGTAGGAATGTTGTAATCAAATATTACAATTAATCAAATTAAAATCACATAGCTCATCCACTTACCAGTGCAAGCAATGACAAACAAGTAATTAAATCCTGCCTGGAGTGCGGTGCATTGGCGTCATTTACTTTGCCACCAACCAATGAAAAGACTTGTGGGGCAGGGTGACACGTGCAGCCCCGCCCCAGATGCAGCCCCACCCCGATCTGCAGGCTGCAGCCAGGGGCTTCTCGTTTCAGCTGAAATTACATCACCACATAGAATAACGCTGTTTGTTTCAAGGCACTTTGGGGGACCTTTAAGCGATTCAATGTAAATATATGATGCTTCTTCAAAGTCATTGCAAGACTGCTGTAAAAAAAAAATTAAAAAAAGAAACCATTAGCTTTCAAACAAAGGCCCTGGGACTCAATTACACACAAGTTTATTTATGGCCCCTTTTTATGACCTGTTCATGCTCTCTTGATCTCACAGAATCATTATGGCGGTAACAAGCAACCTTCACTAATGCTTCAATTAAGAGCTTGGTTCTGGCCACCTGCCTCACTTTAGTGAGTAATTACATCACGTGCATTCTTGTGTTAGAGCTATTTTATTTTATGTAAGGCTCTCCAAATCTGTTTGTGGCTATTTTTATTCTCTCTCTCCTGCTATCACTTTATTTTTCTGATGTATTTTGATCATGTGTAGATTGTTCCCCTAGGGTTACATTTCTAACGCCCACAGGCATCAACATCAAACCCTTGCCGCCGCTCACGTGCTGTATTCACACACAAATACAGGCTACACTCATTAGAGCATGATAATACGCTTCCCCGCAAATCCTGTTGGACTGCTAGCTTTTGTGCTAAGATATAACAACTACCACTTTCACATGTAGCCGATGTGTGTTAGGGAGCAATGAGAGCTCTAATATTTCCCTGTACTGACGCTGCACGGTTTCCTTGTTTTGGTCCTTTCCTTACCTGTTTTGTCTGAATATTGAGTTTTAATGAGGAGTCCTTTGGATTACAGTATTAAATATGCATGCCACACACATAAACACAAAATGTCATGTCTGAAGTCATATTTCCCCTGTTGCTCATTACCTAGTCATATCCTGTGCAATGTGCTGTCTCTCTTGCCAACAATACTAATAGATTAGCAGAGTTAAAGAGACAGTTCCCTCAAAAATTAGCATTCTGATATCATTTACTCATCGTCTTGTCATTCCAAACCCTTATGATTATATATATATATATATATATATATATATATATATATATATATATATATATATATATATATATATATATATATATGTGTGTGTTTGTGTTTATGTGTGTGTGTGTGTGTGTGTGTGTGTGTTTATTTATTTATTTTAATTTTTTCCTGAAAACGAGAAGTCTAGCACAATGTCAATGTTGCTCTTTTTCTTTTAAAACGGTTGTTCACCACAGATGTACAGTACAGTATGATTTTTTTTTTTTTTTATTAATTCTTTTTTTTTTTTAAATCCTTTTTGGTGCTTGACAAGTAATCAATATGACTTGTTTACTATATGTTTAAAGCCATATAATAGCTTTGTGGCTAACAAACCTTAGTTTAAGTTTTCATTCACTGGCAATCTAGCTTCAGAAATCTTTCTTGACAGCTGTGGTCAGCATTCACTTACATTATTTCTCTAGCTGTGTTCCACAAAATAAGGTCATGCAGATTTCAAAATGACTAAATATAGTGGTTTTTTTTTTTAAGGTTTTTTTTTTTTTTTTATGTCTCCCTCAAAAGCAGTGACACAATTAAATGTTCTTCAGATGGTAAATTAAATCAGTGAGTGGTATTAAAGTGCATGTAATTGTCAAGAGTTTGATTAACACAGTAGGCGTTATATTTATTACTATACTTACATCAAAAAAATAAGGACAATGTACTTACTGTGTTCATATTGTTTTGCAAAATACCTTTGCTGCTATTGAGGTGGGATATGGGTGAGGTTAGGGACAGGTTTGGTGTTATGGGTAGGTTTAAGGGTGGGTTTAGGTGTAAGGGATGGGTCAACAATTTAATTATAAATGTAATTATAGAAATTAATTACAGATAATTACATATAGGCATTTAAAAAATATAAGTACAATGTAAAAACGTACTGTATATACACAATAAGTGAATTTTACCAAATGCTAAATTTTAATGTAAATATTGCACATAGTAGATAAGACCACCTAATATAAAGTGGGACTGACATTTGTTAAATAGGCATGTTCAATTAAATCACACAATATGTCGGTCAGTGGTTTAATTATTATTATTATTGTTATTAATAATAATAATAATAATAATAATAATAATAAATTAAAACATCTTCCTAATTTTAGTACTTTTTGCAGAGAATCTGACTGGCCGAAGTCCACCAGGTCATTCTCACTTCCACTGTCCAACCCTTGTAATGGTGAAAATGGCAGTGAAAATCAAGCTCTTATGATTACACAAACAGTCAAATTCTTTCATTATTCCATTATTCCATGGAAAGCCAGGAAGAGCATTTAAGAAATGTGCTGAATAGAGAGAACATTGCACACAAACACATTAATTGATGGTTATTTTATTTTCTTGCCTCTGAGATCTAACTGAGGTTGCCAAACTTGACAAGATTACTCCTCTAGTGTGCCTGGCTAATTTTTTGCTGCATTTTGCTCAGACTTTTAAGTGAACACTCGGGAAGCTAACCAAGCAGAGGTGTAAAAGCCATCACTTCCTCCTGCAATCAAGGCTGTGATGGAACAATCTTTTTTACTCCTTATTTTCCTTCAGCTTCTCTGGATGATGTACTGTGTTTACACTTATCACCCAATGTCAAATTACTGCCAGCGAGGACCCTGTCTCACCCAGCCTCTGCATGCCTTTCCCCCTCAGGTGTTCTTGCTATACAATTGGCAAGTGACAGAAGTGTCAAAGCAGAAGGTCATGGAGCTTTTCGCCTTGATTATGACATGCTTTAATGACCTCCAGGAGAGAGGGATGACAGGAATGGTTTGCGGTAAAACTTAAGTGATGGGACTCTAAAGGCTAATGCTTTCGGTCACAGACTTGAGGTGTAAGATGTGTTTTTGAGTTGGGTAACTTTCCATTTCTGAGTTCTCCAGCCCACTTATGAATTTCCTCTCCAATGCATTGACATGGCATTCTGAACATTTTAATATATGAAACATACTTTTGAGTATGAAGGAACATTCTCAAATGAGTTTCCTAGTCAGAAAAATCCTACTGAACCACTACTGAAAATATTATCAAAAGCTCCATATTGAACCAATCCTAAAAGTATCCTAATGTGGGATTCCCATGGAATCTTGTTTTGTCACTGTATATAAAAATAAATAAATAAAGGATTTTGCTAACTCTTCTCACAAAATCTCAATTATTAATCTCAAAACTTGGACTTTTTTTTTTTTTCTTGAAGAATTTAGGGAAGGGCGTTTTCCACAAATATCACATTCGAATATTTGAGCTCACAAAAACGAATATTCGTTTATTTAAATTAAGTTTAATGAGAGAGACGTTATTTTTCAGCAACATTTATTGTTTCCGTCATTTTGAAAAAGCTTACACACATTAGCTTGAACATTACACATCGTGTTTTGTAGCTGAAAACCTTTAACAATGCGTGCAAACAAACAAAAGTACAGATTAAAAGCAAAAAAAAACAAAAAAACAAAAGTGAACAAAGAAAAAACGTAAAGCAGCCTGCAGCAATTAGGCTATAGTAGAACGTAGACTTAACTTTGAAACTGTCAGCAAATGTTTTTTACTTTTTTATCTATTGTTTTACATGTTCTTGTTAAGAAACACAGGCATGTAAACATGATCGGGGGAAAGTCGGCTCCTTAGTCTGTTAACAATAAGGCCGGCCACGGAGAAAACGCACTCTTACGGCACAGACGTTGTCGGGACTCATAAATAACGCTGTGCTAAGCGAATAAGTTTTGTGAAGCGCTTCGTGTTGTCGTTTCACCACTGAATGGGATCCTCATCTGGTGGAATACATGGCTCCAGCAAGAACTGTTCCCACTCGTCTTGGCTGGACTCTCTGTAATCATCGCTGAAGAACTGTCTCAGCCTTTTCCAACGAGTGGGCATTGCATCCTCTTCATCGTTGGTGGCGGCGGCTGCATCCGCTCCACTCGCATCAAGGAAAATACTCCGATAATGTTAAAAAAAAAATTTTTTTCTTACTTCTCTCATGTTTTCATCGAGAACCCTGAGATGTTTAGGGCAGACGCGAGAAGAGTTTTCACTGAATTCTCCAAGTTAGCGGTGTTTATTCGTTGCTTGAGAGATGCCGCAACAATGTTCTTGAATTCGGTCACTTTCTGTGATTCTCCACAGCATATTTGAAGTACTGTAGAAGACCGCAGTTCTTATTCATTCATTAATTATTTTTTGCTTGCATACATCTTCAAATATGCCATGGAGAATCACAGAAAGTGACCAAATTAGGTTTTATTGTGAAATTTTTTTTTGTTTGTTTTTTTTTTTGTTGCGAAGTTCGAATATCATTTTTATTATCGAATAATTAGAGCAGAATGAATATTCGAATGTTTGACTATCCGTGCACACCCCTAGAAGAATTGCAAGATAACTTTCTGGGAAGAAAAGTCATACTTGTGAGAAGCTGCAATTACCTTTTTTGTGCAAAAATTTTAATCACAATTAATCGCATGATTTTCTGCTATTATTCGCGATTAATCACATTGTTATGCACAACATTCAATAATTAATTAAAAAATTGTGTATTGTGCACTTTTTTTTAATTAAAAGTAAGGTGCTTTTTTTTACAGCAGTACTCCTTTTACACAGTGGCGGCTCCAGACAATTTTGATTGGGGGGGCAATGGGGGGTCCTGGTAATTTCAAGGGGGGTCTCATGAAAACCAACAAAAAATACAGTGGACACGGCTAATAACTGCATATTACTGCTACTAAACAACAAAAACAACAAAGCATATCAACTAGTTTGTTTTTAATTAATTAATCAATTGCAGTTTGCAAACAATATGCTCAAACTTTACAGGGTTGGTGCTTTAAATGGTTCGCGTCACCAATACGCAAATGACTTAAGCGGTTAACTTTTTTAATGTGGCTGACACTCCCTCTGAGCAGGGCCATGCAGAGACCTTTGGAGGGGCAGGTGCTCAAAGTATAAAAGGGGCACATGGAACAAGGCTTTAAATGGCGCTGTTCAAAATATCAATATAGCAATATATTGTGATGCATTCATTGCTGATTCACGTATAGATATGGATGGTTATGTATAGGGCTGCTCCGATCACGATCGGCCAATCGTTATGCGCATCTCATCAGTAAAGCCGGTTCTCTAATCAGCGGTAAATTCCCTCAGGTCCAGGTTTCACATAGAGCAGCTGTTACTACACGGAGCCATTGTTAACTGAGAAGATGCGCAAATCCACTTCATTTTCAGTGTTTATTTGCGCATCTTCTCAGTTAACAACAGCTCTGTGTAGTAACAGCTGCTCTATGTGAAATCACGCACCTGATGGAATTTACCGCTGATTAGAGAACCGGCTTTACTGACGAGATGCGCATAACGATCGGCTGATCGTGATCGGAGCAGCCCTAGTTATGTATTGATACAGCAGCAAATGCTTTGATGCAGTTTTGAAAAAGAAACAATAGAGAAGACAATTTTAAGTTTAATTTAAATTAATAATAGCTCTGGGATTAGAAACTGAAATGTCTTAAATTGTCCCAACCTGATGGCTTTTTCTTCTCTGTTCTACAGAATAATTAAGAACAGCGGTTATAGTAAAAACTATAGAAAACACTTTCTCACCAGCCTCTGTCTCCTGGCTTGCTGTTACCTGCTCTTTTTCTGTCACTTGTGCCTCTACATTTCCCTCTTTTTCTTCCTCTTTCTCCATCTCCTCATTGAATCTATTACTTTCCACTCTCTGTCCATCTAGGAACAAGGCTCAATTTACTATTTCAGCATTAATCTATTATTTTAACCATCACTACTACTCTTGCACCAAATCAATAAGTCCACCTTAAATATTGATACAAAACATAAAAAACTGATACACTGGAATATAGTGATTCATATTATTATTACTGTTTTAGTTGTTGTTGTCTAAAATCGAACACCTTTGCAATGTAAACAAATGACAGGCTACATGTGTTATTCATATCCTACATACTGCACTTTGATGTCAGGTATATTATGCATTTTTTTATTGACAGTGATATTTTTACATTTATTTCCAGAGAGATATTATTGAGTTTACAGGCTAAAGTAGTCTTGCTTTTGTAAACACTGTTGCCATTGTAGAAAAAAAATATTTGCGTCACATTTAAAATATAATTATATTTTAATTCATTTCTGAATTGTTTTTATTTTTCTAATGAAAATCTGAATAAGCCTTACCAGTGTTGTGATAATTATTTTAAGGCACTCTGTGTGTTAAAAAATAAATAAGTACTGTAATATAATAATAGTTTAGTCAAATAACATAAAAAAGACCATACCCCTCGATGCCTGTGAAACTTTTCTCCCTCAAACAGCACGCTAGTGTTACTTCTACACTACAGGCTACACACAGCAATATAAACAACATATCTGCATGTTCTCACATCACATCGTTCTTGTAAAATAAGTAAATAAACATCAAAATCACTTCGCTGAGAATGAATCACCACTTACCAGCTGCCGCGGTGTTGAAAATATCCTTTAGCAATTAAAAAATGTGCGTGAGGAATCGTCCCGGTCGGATGAGGTCGTCGTCGTCAGGTGAAAGGTCATCATGTTGGTCATTTTATTTACGGCTAAATTATTATTAATAAATTTTACTAATATTATGATTGGCCGTGGGCAGGCATTCACAAAAGGGAATGTTATTAAAAAAAAGGAAATTTTGCTTTGACAAAAGGGCACTTAAGGGGCAAAGGAGCAGGTGCTCAAGTGAACCGGTTCTTTCAGGCAGTTCGATCAAATAAAACCAGTTGAAAAAAAAAATCGTTCACCGGTTCTTTTGCGCTCGAAGTAATGTCATTCGCGATGACTGCCCTTCATTCAATCCTTCGGTTTACCGAGAAGCACCCGGCTGCTGCCTGCAGATCGAGGCGGGGCTGCACCTGGGGCGGGGTTGCACGTGCAGCCCCACCCCATACCTACTCTGATTGGTTCAATCGTCTTTCATAGACATACATGATAGGAAATGTGTGCGTAGTTGATGTAGGACGGAGAATGCTGTTTAAAAAGCTAAAAACGCTGTACAGTTTTATAAAGCCTTCATAATGCACAAAAGAAGAAGAAAAAAAAAAACATTAGCCTGTAACTCGCCATGTCCCTGAAATGATTGTTTTGTTAAATTAAGCTGATCTTTAGGCTAACATACGAATATAGTAAATTAATTCGGTTGATTATCCACAGTAAGACGATCAGGTCTTCAGATAGAAGAATGAATTATGAATTAAATAATTTTAGAAAATTTGATTATTTCATATCATCAGAGTATGAGAAAGGAAAATGAAAGGGGTGTATCATTACTGTTTTAATTTATATAGCATGACAAGACAATTATTGTTACATATAATTATCCGTCATGCAGTTGATAAATAACACTGCAATATTCTAATGTGTCTGCCAATTCAATTTTTATGAAACTTTTAATTTTCTTTACTACATTGCAAAACATAGACTTTTTATCCCCTTTATTTCAGGAAAATATGCTGCTCCTCGTTATTTGAAAGTGAAGAAATCGATAAACTTTTATTTCTATCAGCCAGTGATGATTCTGAAAGGACCTGTAAACCGTTGCTATAGTAACGAACACAATTTCATGATAATTGTGCTCTTATCTTAGTGCAGTCTCACAGCCACTGTCAAATATTGAGATAAACTTTATAAAGTATCATATATTTATATTAAATTGGTATCTTCTCCTATATCCATTTTGTGACCATTGAGCCGATTCTTTTCAATCAGCTGGAATGATTCGGGACATTGGACGTTTAATGTGGCTTAATGCATTAAAACAGTGTTTTTAAAAGACCAAACTCAGTAAACAAATTAATAATAAAGCATTCTATTCACTGACAGGCAGATGAGTCCAGAATAAGAATGCAATGTGTTTAGTTACGTGTTAAGCGTTTTCCTCCCATAGAAAACCATTAGACTAAAAGGAAAACGCGTAACGTGGGGTAATGCATTAAAACGTGTTTTAAAAAGACCAAACTCAGTAAACATTTTTAATAACACATTTTATTTACAGACAAGCAGGTTATGGGTGGAAATTAAATGCTTTGTGTTCGTATTTTGTGCTCATATCTGCTTGTCTGGGAATAGAATGCTTTATTATTAATTTGTTTACTGAGTTTGGTCTTTTTAAAACACTGTATTAATGCATAAAGCCACGTACTTTCACGTTAAGGGTGCTTTTAGAATGTCCCAATTATTCATTTGTGAATTAATCTGGTCAAGAAGAGTAAACTTGCAGCAGCTAACATCTCTTGATTCAATAAATCAGACATAGTGAGTCAAGTTAACAATAAAAAACTGCATTATAATAAAGGCTTTGTAAAACTGTACAGCGTTTTTAGCTTTTTAAACAGCATTTTCCGCCCTACACCAACTACGCACACTATTTCCTACATCCTACATTTCCTATCATGTATGTCTTTGAAAGACGATCGAACCAATCAGAGTAGGTGTGGGGCGGGGCTGCACGTGCAAATATTATTCTGCGTAGTTTGAAGATAATTTTTTTTAATATTTATCCCAGATATATATAATCAGGAAGAGGGTGGGGGGTCAAATGGGGGGTCAAGGCGTTTTTTGGCAGGGTCTTGAGACCCCCCAGGACCCCCCCTGGCGCCACCGGTGCTTTTACATTGTAGCATTTATTAAAATATTCGTTGTAAATCTCAACTTATTAATGTAATCAAATTAAATATAAAACAAAAGATATCTGCCACTGCCAGGGCATTAATGTTTTATAGAAACTATTTTATCATTTGTTATAGAAAAACAATTTATGCTCAAAGTCCAGATCATAACATTATATGGGCACCTTCTTATTAGAGACCTGCAGGACACAACACAGCAGAGTGAGGGCGGGTAGAGACTTGTGTGTGTGTCCCAAACACAGTAATAATACACCACAAAGTTAACAAAATGAGGCACTCCAATGTACTGAGCGAGAGGGCTTTTCTGCTGTCTTCTCAAGTGGAAACATTGCACATTGCCTTCTTTTCTGTTAAAAATAACAGTAGTTTGTGGATGTTGATGCTTAGCCTGAATTATTTTATTGGGAGCGTTCATGATGTGAGTGCTGCTACAGTCTTAGGCCCACCCCAAATACTCTCATTGGTTGAGACACGTAATGACGCCCATCCCAAACCAGTACTGATTAACATCCCATTTCTCCTTTGACCCATGGTTTGTCTGTACAGTATGTGGATTCAGAGCAAGCGAGCAATGGACTTTCCGACAATTACACAGTTTTTTATTATTATGAAAGTCCGTTGCTCGCTGACTCTTAACGTTAACATGATAATAACTTGTTAATTTTCCCAGCCCTATTTTTTTTTATTTACAGTGAAACACAATTGTGAAATGTGAATGGAGAATTCAGAGAAAAACTTTTTTGTGGAAATGGGATTCCATATATGCCAGCCAGCAAGTAAAGTGCAAAATAATATTTTATTTATTCATTTATTGTTTTAAGGAAATATCTCCACATGAGCTTTGTTTGTTTCTTTTCTTTGTTATGCTCTTAGAGAGGAAAAGAAAACATTGCCCTGGTCATTCTGAAATCACAGAACTAAAGCTTTCATCAAAATGATAGCCTGCAATTACTTTCAAGAACAATTTCCATTTTGTACATTCTTTTCCTAGAAGTGTAACCCCCCCCACCCCCCCACCCCACCCCCTCTCTTGATTCTTGGAAGATTCATATTTGATCCTTTTGATTTACAATTATTGCTTCAGGGTTGTTTGACTAGGGTCTCCACTTTTCTGGTTGTACTGCCAGTTTAATTTTCCAGCCATACCAGGTAGTAAAGCAGCGGTGCATTTTATCAGACTGTGCAGGTGCAGAGCACACAGTGTAATCTTATTTGCAATCGTTGATCTCAAATCTTAATTCAAACAATTTGAATAAAGATCAATTCATAATGGGGCTATTAAAGTGCAATCCAATATTCTAAGCAAGCCAGACCTTAATACTATATTCCTTTTATCTCCTCTCTAAAGCAGCTTAGCATTCCCCATGGTCTGCATCATGTTTATATGCAGATACATCAGCCATACTTCAGTGAGCATAAGAGCTTCCGTTACAGTATCACTGCACCAAGGAAACACCTACCGCATGTGCTTAATGATCCTTAACAGAAAGCTTTCTGTTCTTTCACTCAGATATTATTGATTACCATGGCTGAAACTAAACCATATTAAATGACATCACCAAATAATTCAAGTCTAATGCTTTGGGGATTCCTGTTGTGTATTTGTAACGAAGGCTAAATATGTTATGTTAACATATTTATGCTGCAAGCAGGAATTCTCTCACTTAATGTCTCTGGCTGCTGCAGGACATTTGCCCTCAAACTCACCCATAAAAAAAGGTATAACGCTGTCAAATAAGTGTTCCTCTAATGGTACATATTAGGGTTAGTTCACCCAAAAATGAAAATTGTCTCAGTCCACCCCTGCTTCCTCAAATGACAGTCAGCAAAAGTGAGAGAAAAGTGTTTATTACTTTTGAAATATGGATATTTTTCTTACGAAAATGCATAGAATCGCTACAGGAGGCCTTTATGTATGCCCTGGAGCTGTGTGAGGCACATTTTATTATGGATGCGCAGGGCCGTAGCTGGGGTCAGCGGGGCCCCGGTGAAGGTTGTACCAATGGGCCCCGTTTGAAATTGTTTAATTTGTATGTTCATTTTTATTTATTTGTGCTATTTATTCAATGTTTAAGTTTTTTTTTCAAGTTTGTAGGTGTCAAGGTATAGAAACTGAATAATTAAATGTAAAATAGCACTGGATAGTCTTCAGTGTAAAAATGAAATGTACAATCAAACCTAAATTTATTCAGACACCTTCTACATTTCTCACATTATTACAGTTTATTTGCTATTACTTGTAAATATGTAAATAATTGTAAATATAATACACATCCCATTTTATTCCTCAACTGTTTACTTTGACTTAAGAAATAACTGACAGTTTTTTCGAGCATAATTTCCAAGGCAGGTATTTTGACATATTTTGTAAGTATTTGTCGGCACAAGAGCAAAAATAAGCAAATTCGGTCTTCAAGCGTTTTGAGACGCCTTCTCTGCGTTAGCCCTGAGCAACAGAACACCGCGAGTACTGAATTGGGCTCTTTCACATCTTTTTGTTTGTTCAAACTGCGATTTGTATTTGTTCGTTCAGGTGCAGGAGGGACTTCGAGGAGAACTTCGCAGAAGACAGCTCGGTTCAGTGTCGCTGTCCGTGATATGCGGCTCTCTCTCCGCGTGCGCACCGAACACAGTGCACGAGTAAACAGCTACTCTGTTCAGCTTTACCGCGTCTTGTTTTTGGATGCTTTAATGTTTAAATCGACAAGTGGTAAGGCTTAAAAACATGTGAAAAGGATAAGTTTTCGTGACGATGCACAGCAGTGGCCCGTCAACTGTCCTGAGCATCTTTTCAGGCTGGCCTCAGCCAGTCGGTTGAGATCGTTGGGGCCCCCCCTCAGCCGTGGGCCCCTATAATTGTCACCACCTTTCACCCCACTAGCGATGGCCCTGTGGATGCGCACGCTTTATTTAACGTGTTTTGGACTGTTAAAGAGAAAAACCCACCCACTGCAATAATAACGTTTGGAATTAGAGACCTGCGTGGAATGGATTCTTTCTGTCTTGCTCCCACAGAAATATATCGTATCTGGTCCTGCTCCCGCCCACGACATTCTTGTTTTGTCTCGCGTCCGCCAGCAAAAGTCCTGCATAAAAGTAATCTATATAGATTTTTTTTTTTTTTTAAGTACATACAAGAAATTTACATGAAATGGTTCTGTAACATCTCCTAAGCTCCACGACATCCCAGAATAAACACTATAAATAAAATATTTGTTATTTATGCTAAGCATCAACATTCACAAACCACTGTTATTTTTTAACAGAAAAGCAAGCATGGGCTGCTGCGTTGTTTGGCATTGTTTGGCATGGCGGAATGCGAGCAGCGTGCATCCTTTATCATCACCAAAAGCTGACATTGTTAATCGTGATCTCATAAAGCTCTGTTACAACACAATAAATATATGCACAATTAATCTTTCACAGTGTCTACAGATTACACTTCATCTGTTAAAATGAGAGGATTCATGAGCATGCAATTTCAGTACTGTGGTGAGTGGATTCTAACTTAAACACCTCTGATTGGTCATAGTGTTCCAGAAATCAGCTGAATCTGTGATTAGCAACATTGCCCAACAAGTGTTTAAACCTTTAAACAAGTGTTATAAATAGAAACTATGCTTAACTTGCGCATGTCAATCATTTTAATGTTAATATTAGTTGTTCTTTTTGCTTTAGTGCAACAGATTAATAAAAAAAAATATATGTTTTAGAAACTTTATGTTTAGATAATTTCTATTTTGCAGGAGTTCCGCAAATAATTTTATTCTCCCGCAGCCTGCACACAGACGAGTCTCTTCCCACCCACACCCGCACTCGCTCATCAAGAGTTGTCCAGCGCCACACCCTGTTGCATTGGGTCCCGCGGGAGTTCAGGTCTCTACTTGGAATAGCCAGGACAATTTCAGGATTTGACTGAAATAGGAAAGTCATATACACCTAGGATTGCTCAAGGGTGAATAAATAACAGGCTAATTTTCATTTTACCTGTTACCTATGTTACCCTAGAACCTTGACTTAATTCTTATTTAATTACATTTGCTTTAATTCCACAGTGTAATTCAGCTACTGTTCACTTTCTACACACATTACATAAATTATCTCAAGGTTGTTATTTGCTATCAAAAACAGATTATGACTCTAGTTACAGAACCATTTATAAACAGTTACTTAATTTAATATTTACATTTAGTTTATTTAATTTAATTTAAACCTTTTTTTATGTATGTAAGTATGATTCATTTGTTTAGAGGTAAAGTTTTATAATAAGGAAATAAATTAATTCACTTTTAAAGCAACACGTAGTTATATAAATAATAAATGAGACTGATTTAAAGCACTTTAAAGAGAGATGTGTGAATAATTTGTAACAGTTTGGAATTAAACAAGCAGTTTGTTGACTAACTGGTGTATTTGGGTTATGTGAGGCAGGAGCTGGTTTTGCTGAGTGACATTTTAGCTCAAATGGAGCCATTGGCCCCTAGAGACGCTCTGAATCATTTTCCTGCCTTGCATAGTATCCTTCTTCCTCCAGGAGTAAAGATAATGACAGCGCATAACTCTCACCTCTCACAATCCTTATTGATCCATGTATGGCAATGATTCTCAACTGGTGGGTTGCGACCCAAAAATTGGTCGCAGATGTGTTAGGGTCACATACAGCAGAAAATAAATAAATGTAATAAATAAATAAATAAATAAAAGAGTACATATGTGACAGCCTAATAAACATGCTGCTTATCAAGTTCTCAATTAAATGAAAATGATTCCCAAATTGTTTTGTGTGGTAAACTGTTGGTTTCCAAAATTATAAAATCATCTTAAAGCGGTCATATGATGCGATTTCAAGTTTTTCTTTGTCTTTGGAATGTTACAAGCTGTTTATATTTATATTTTATATTTATATGTACAAGCAATCCATAATATTGCAAAGGCTAAAGCCTCAAACTCAAAGAGATATTCTTTATAAAAGTTAAGACTTGTCCATGCCTTCCTAAAACGCCTAATTTAAAGGAGTCATACCCTCGTATTACCTTGGATACCTACGGCTGTATTATAGTCTTTCAGGCCCTTCTAAAAAAGAAAATTGGAAAAAAAATAAACACAGAGCTCCTCAGACCCTTATCTCTGTAGGCATTATTGTCTCGCGAGATCTGATGCGATATTTTGGCTGTCGTGGACGGTCATTATAATAATGCAAATGAGGGGCACGTTGATTGGTTACAGGAAGGAGGGGGGTTGACACCGCAGGTAACGCTTTATCATATCATTACAAACTGACATCATGGCGCAAGTTGTGAATGAACGCGACCGGCTTCCCAGCCAGCGCCGTTTAGGGCTTAAATCAAACTTCATTCACGCACACATATGAAACACGCTTGCATATATACTAAGTACAAGTCACACATAAATGTATATGAACTATCTACGCACATAAAGTTACTCATATGAGACGTGAGCACAGCACACACACACAAATATAAGATGTGAGCACACACACACACACAAACTAGACGGGGCCTCATGTAAGCATTAGGCAATAAATAATCAATAACCGAATTCATGATGATTTCAGTCATTTGTTTTTTGCAAAGTATGTTAGCAGCCATTCCCCATACCTCGAAGGTAATGCTCCCGCCAGAGTTGTGCCTGGACGCGTTCATTGAACGATAGTTCATGAACTCGTTCAAATTTTGGGCGCACATGAACTGAACATACCGCATTACTGCCTGATGAACGTTACTGAGAAGTCGTTCATTCTGGTGTCTGTGAACGCCACGCTCTCTCAGTTTAACTTCATTCAGTAGTATGCCAGATTTCTATAAAGCCTTCTAGGCGAAAACACACCTAATACACACCGTAAACCGGCCTTAATATGTAGCGGAAAAAACACCCAATATGGCAACGCCAGACTCTCTTGTTCAAAGTCGTTCATCAAAATGAACAAATCTTTTTTCGAGTCATTTCGTTCATTTAAGGGGCTTTAAATGTTACTATTAACTGGCAAATTCCCCGAACACATCAACCTACGCAATCTTGATCATATTCTGAATTAAGAAATCATTATAATGCAGTCAAAAGTCCGTTTTTGCAGTCCGTTTACAGGGAACATAAATAATTACTTCACCTCCAGTCTTTCGTTTATTTGTCTAGTGACAGACGCAATAGCATACAATAGCTGCATTAGCAGTTAGATGCTGTTTGTTACACACAGTAGAGCAATAAAAACTCTTCTTACCGTTTCAATTGCAGGGAATTTTGTTGGAATGGTGCTTTTCCCGAGCTTCGATGCCAACTTCGCCTGATATTGCCCCAAATTTGTGAAGGATTTCGGCGTACAATGTTTAGCACAAACACATAACGATAAGCCAGTGGAAGGGTTGAAGGAACCGCGTCATTAAAAATGAATTTAATCCACTGGTCTCTGATAGCTAGGTCCGTTCTTGGTAGAGAAAACACATTTACATGTTGATTCTGGCAGTCAACCACAGAGCAACTCACGTGTGCACTACTCCAGCGTCTTTCGCGACTGAATATGAGGGGGAGAGGGGAAGGGGCGAGCTTCCTGCTGCGGTGTCCATATATGGTATATCCTGCCCCGTCTTGATGTCAAGACGGGGAAGAAATCAAAATCTCGTATTTGAGTGCACGTGCACGTGGGCTATTTTACAAACCCTGAAGTAAACAAACACTTCACTTTTAAATATCGGCTTCCCGGCCAGTGTATAATCATTAGGCAATCATAACATACATTGATTCTCGTGGAAAAGTGAAAATTGTGGGTCAAGACTCCTTTAAACATGCTTCCGTTTACATATCTGCGCCATTGTGTTACAAGATTTGCATAATACTGCGCAAAAGTTTGTGCAAAGAAAGAAGGCGTAACTTTTCTCTCACATTTCCATCACACGCTTGCAGTATTTGGCCAATCACAACACATTGGATAGCTAGCCAATCAGAGCACACCGCATTTTTTAAAACCATAAGCTTTGTAAAAATCGATGCAGTTCAGAAAGGCTGGACAGAGAGGAGCAACAATAATGTACGTTATGTGGAAAATAATGTGTTTTCTTTTTACCTTAAACTGGTTAAACACATTTCATTACACCAAATACACAAAATAATATTATTTTTATCATCATCATATGACCTCTTTAATTGAAGGGATGCTTATTTGCATTTGCGTTTCACTCAGATGTACATCAAAATTCAGAAGAAAAGAAAACATTGTGTCTTTAAGAGCACCTTTGTCTGAAAAATATTGGTACTGTGTTCAGTCTCGAAGCAAACCCAGCTGAAAACCAATGGCATCTGCAAAACAAGCCAAGAAATGGGCTTTTCAAATCATTCATGCACATAACCTTGAGAGTTGCGCAGAGGGATGAAATCGTTCATCACGATTGTTCATGTCAAACCTTTGAACTTCCGCTGACCTTTTCTGGAAATTTTTGTTCAGTGTATGGTCAGTGTTATGCTAATCTTTTGATCAGATTGCCGGTCAGTTCTTTCCTCTGTTTTCTGTCAACTGATTAGCATATGTCATTACCAGATTGTTTTGTTCTCTGTGTTTGTTTGCAGTCACCTTTATATGTCATAGTTCATGTTTGTATGTGTGTGTATTTTGTGTTTGTCTGAGGTTGAATGTTTGTGCACGTATGCCACTGTCTACTCCTCAATGATTATATTTCCTCCTGCAAAGACAAATTGGTGTCCTTCAGCTCCCGTTTTGACAGAGTCATAGTCACCAGAGCCGGAGTGGCCACTAATTTACCTCCTCAAACATTGAAGAAGAGACAAATGCTCATGAATAAAAGAGTAGGAGGGCAGATGAAATCGACTGGTACGCTACCTAAATCTCATAGAATTCTGGACCACACAGCTCAAGCTTTTCCATGAATAAAACATGGAAGGGTCTTGGTCTGAAAATGGGAAATGTTAATCTTTATGGATAGTATTGTGGGCTCCATCAAATCATTCTCCAGTTTGCATTAAACGTTTAGAAGAAAGGTGGAGAACCCAGTGGAGGGGAATGAAAATGCCGGCATGAGAAAAAGATGCATCATCAGTGTCTGTTTAACCTTGATTTACCACCAGGGTGTTTCTCAGCGTGGGATCAACCCCGCAAAATAAGTGTACAGGATTCAGCTTTTCTCTGAAAAATGCCTTGAAATCTGAAACTTGTAGCATATTATTTTAGATCAACATGCTAATGTACTTGTACTGTAATGTACTGTAAATTTCAGCAAACTTTTATAAGCTATATGCATGTAAAAGGTACTGTATTGTGGACCTAAAGTATTTATGATTCATCTTCCACGCACTTGTGGGCACGTCCAGTTTTTTGTCCAATCAGATTAGTCTAAACGGTGGTTCTTAAGTAGGGGCCTCAGCAAACTTTCAAGGGGGCCTCAAGTGATTTAAAATAAGACAAAACAATTAAGATATTGCTTATTTTATCCACCCTCTCAATAACATTTTGACCTTTAATGAAAAATAAGCAGTCTCATTTTAAAAGTTTGATTTCTAGACCTTGAAAAACCAAATAACCAAATAATAATAAATTCTGAAATATGTATATATACTTGTATATAGTATATAATGTATATACTTTTTTCTAGTAATTCTAATCTCTAAAATCTGTATTCAGTAAATCATGAGTAATTGGAAAAATCATGGGGCATTTGAATACTGTTGTGGACAGTGGGGGCCCTTGAATAAACTTTCTGCAATGATACACACTTTCTGTAATTAATGTTTTTTTTGTTGTTTTACTATCTCCTCAATCTATCATACAATTCAAGAATAATACTGCATGCCATATTTAGTACTGACCTGAATAAGATATTTAACATAAGAGATGTTTACATATAGTCCACAAGAGAAACTAATCATCAGATGCCCATTTGATATAGGTTGATATGATTCTCTAGGGCAGGGTTGGGGAACGTTGATCCTGGAGGGCCTGTGTCCCTGCAGAGTTTAGCTCTTACCCTAATCAAACACACCTGAACAAACTAATCAAGGTCTTGATCAGTATACAGGTAGGTTTTTTTCAGGGTTGGAGTTAAACTCAGCAGGGACACAGGCCCTCCAGGCTCAACGTTCCCCACCCCTGCTTTAGGGCCTTAATGAAAAGTCTATGACACACTTTGGTTCAAATTTGTCAATAGTAGTGTAAAAAAACACCTCTTTTTACCCTGTCAAAATGAGCTCTGTTTTTAGCGAGCCATTCCTGTCCATGTTGCTTTAAATGCTAATGAGCTCTGCTGACCCCGCCTCTCTCTTCTGTGTGGTGATGAGCAGTACTGTTTATTTTAGCTGCAAAAACTTGCTTACTAGCACATATTAGAAAAAATAAATAAATAAATACTTCTGTAGATGAAGCTCAATCACAAATGATTTGTGCAAACATAGACACATTTAGGCAGATCAGGGATCTGCGCATTCCCTTCAAAATGAAAGTATTGTTAATCCTCTGCATCTTCAGCGGCTCAGATGTAGGGAGTAAATGGCTATGTTCACTATTACATCCAACAACAAAACACCTCAATTGCTTAATCGAGACATGCATGTCTTCCTCTGGACTGGACACAATGGAGAACAGCTCTCAGCTCACTCAGGGCAGGTCTAAGGTAAGACGGCCTTGTCAATCAATTACCGTAGGAGGGGCCTGTGCAGAACAACATCATTCTGAGAGGAATCTCAGAACAGCCTGATTTGAGAAAGGGTGTTTATAAAAGGGACTTAAAAAAACACTGGGTGGATGATCAGCATTATAGGATGGATGTTGACACATACTTCCAACACACATTTATGTTCAAACAACAACAAAAGTTAATTTTGCATCCGATGACCCCTTTAAGGGCCGGGGGGTGAAGACCTTTAAACAGAATGGAGATGTGTACATTATTCTTATATAGGCCAGCCGTAATTTTCTGAGTAAACCACAGACAGTAGGGTTTAATATGGATTTGTCTGTTCATGTTTCTTTTTTACTCTCTAGATTCTGTTACCATTTTCCATGCATTTTACGACTGAAAGACTGCAATGACTGGAGCTAAAAATTATAATTTGTATTCTACTGAAAAAAAAACAATTCACCTACATCTTGGATGCCCTGGGGGTAAGCAGATATACATCAAATTAAAATTTTTGGGTGAACTATCCCATTAAGAAAATAGGCCAATTTGTATCATCCACTTGGCCATCATGGATTTTGAATCATGCAACACATCTCTCGCCTCTTCACTATTATCCTCCTAATCTCCCACCTTCTCTCTCTCTCTCATTGTATCAATATGAGACTACTCTTGTCTTGCTGCTTACTTCTACATTTCCATTTACTCGAACCACTTAGGTGTGCCTCTCGTCCAGTCAGCACTTTTCTCCTCTCCTTTACCCCACTTAAGTTTTGGTTCGACAAAATCACATACTTAGAAGGTGCAACATTTGATTTAGATCTTACTTTGTGACCGTTAAAGAAGCATGTTCTATGTAGTATGAATGCAATCCGGATTTACTACAGTTTGTTCATCAAGTTGTCATGTGACTCAAGTTGCATCTTTTGCATCTTTTCACTGCCAACACCTCCTTAGTGGCCTTAAGGTATATTGTCCATCAGAGGCATTATTACAAATCTGCAGAAGTAGTAGCTCATCCATGTATTTTTTGCCTACTGTTTTTCTAATATCCACTTGGACATGCTGCTCTTTTGGTGTACTGTTTTTGCATAGTATATAGTAGAACAGTAGTAATATTTGGATGCACCTTTTGCCTTTTGAGTACGACATGATTAATTTTGTATAGTGAATATTCTGTTTTTCTTGCTGGGTTGGTTTTTCAATGTTAGGTTTTACAGGTTTTTCTATTTTTGCACTTTGAAATGGTTGGATTAAAAATAACCAAATTGGCAACCCAACACTGGGTATATATTGGACAGAACATATGTTGGGTTATTAACCTAACATATAACAACCCAGTAAGTAAAGTTACACCTTTTAACCAGGCAAACTGAGTTGCATACGTAAATCCAATGTCATCTCATATTGACTAAATACTGGGCTAATTTTACCTCATAAATGAAAAATTGTACCTTCGTTCATTAAAAACATCATAAAGTCAGTGGGTAAATTTAGTCCTTACAAAGACTGCAAACCTGACACATGCTGGTTTCCATTTTTGTGGAGGCATTCATTATGTAATGGTTTTTACACTGTACAGTAGGGGTAACCAACCCTGCTGTACAGACTGTATTTTATAACCCACTTACCCTAAACCAACACCTAAATCTAACCCTTACAGAAATCTTTCTGCTAATTCAGATTCTCAAAACACTTCATTCTGTATGATTTATAAGCTTGTTTCCTCATGGGGACCTAAAACATGTATGTTAATACCAGGTACAAACACAAACACACACCTGTACAGACTCATCACTTTAGAAGCACTCAACTTCTACAGCTCTTCTCTCCCTTGATCCTCTGTGTGTATATATAGATTCATATTTTTGTCAGTCACAATCTGACGAGGCTTCTTCAGAACCCAGAAGTGTCATCTTCTGACGTGGATGCAAGAAAGTCCTCCTTGATACTTATTGAAACTGGCAGTCTTCAGAGATTGTGCATCTGGTTCTCTTCCACACACAGTGCTTCCCAATTACAGATAGGGAATCAATTTGCAATTTTATTTGCTTGACCTCTGCAGATGTGGACAGATATGTCAGTCATGAATAAATTGCTTTTTCCTTTGTCTGGGATCCTGTGGATGATATATTTTTTCCTGGCAGGGGTAAAATAATTTTCATTAGATGGAAATGGCTTGTGCATCTGTAATTAGCATACCTGTATAAGTGTGGCCTCTTAAAATGCTATAATGGGAATCTACACCTCAGTCAGAGGTCTGTGTTTGTGTCCTGCATGTTCAGATGTGTGTTTTTCTCGTAAACCCAGCAGGGAATATTGCTCAATTCAAACTCTTAACGAGGAAATGAATAGACTGGCTTTGAGTCTTAAGAAAAGCGTCCAGGTAGGTAGTTGAGATTATATCCTTTCTTACCCCAATGGCTTAGCTTATCACCTGCTGTTACAGAAGAGATTATGGCTGTGCTCCTGAGCATGGCAGAAATGGAGGTTGCAAGAAATACTGCGTATCAGTATTGGGCAGTCGTGTCGCTACAAGGAGTAAATCTATTAGTTTAGCTACATTTCTCAGTTGGCTAATGATTTGGAACCGTTGCTATTTACAGTGGGTAAAATAAGTATTGAACATGTCACCATTTTCTCCATAAATATAGCCTATTTCTAAAGGTGCTGTTGACAGGGAATTTTCACCAGATGTCGGTAACAACCCAAGTAAGTCATACTTAAAAATAAAGCAAAACAAAAAAGTTCAGAAATTAAGTTCTTTGTAATAAAATTTAACAACACAGGGGAAAGTATTGAACACATGAAGAAAGGGAGGTACAAAAAGGCATGGAAAGCCAAGACACCGGCTGAAATCTATCAGTAATTAGAAAGCAATCCTGCCCCTTGTCAGTGAAATTAATATTAGCTGGTTCAGTCCCAACCTACATTACCAGAATTATGAAAATGAAACAAGGGTGGACATTTCAGCAAGACAGTGATCCCAAACATCGCTAAGGAAACTCTCAACTGGTTTCAGAGAAAGAAAATAAAGCTGCTAGAATGACCTGACTTGAATCCAATAGAAAATAAGAAAGATCAAAGTTCATAGAAAAGGCCCACAGAACCTTTAAGATTTGAAGACTGTGGAAGAATGGGCCAAAATCGCACCTGAGCAATGCATGCGACAGGAGTCGTCTTGAAGCTGTCATTACCAACAAAAGCTTTTGGACAAAGTTTAAAATATATCCAAATGTAAATGTAAATGTAAAACAAAAAAATGCCTTTAAAGTTGTCCAAATTAAGCCCTTAGCAATGCTAATTACTAATCAAAAATTAAGTTTTGATATATTTGTGGTAGGAAATTGACAAAATATCTTCATGGAATATATTTTTTAACTTAATATCCTAAATTTGGGAAGTTGGGGCCTAGTCGTTAGAGAGTTTGGGTGTGTGTGTGTGTATGGGTGGGTGTTCACTGCTGTGTTTGTACTTGGCTGTATTTCACATCACTAATGATTTTTGGCGTAAAAGAAAATTTTTAACCCATACAATGTATTGTTGGCTATTTCTACAAATATACCCGTGCCACTTAAGACTTAAAGTTAAGGTTTTGTAGTCCAGGGTCACATTTATCGTGCACTTTTGCCTATATACACCATTGCAGATCATTTGCATTCACATAAAGCTATGTTACACACTTTATGAAAGATACAATACACTAAGATACTTGGTATAGATACTTGGATCAGATAGCAATACATCTGATCCCAGTACTTAAGTTAAATTAAATTTCTTAAAAAATTATGTATACTACCAATCAATATTTGTGGTCAGTAAGATATGATTTCTTTTTAATTGTATGTTTTGTTTTGTTTTTTTGCTGGATTTACTTGATTGAAAAGAAGAAAAAAACCGGCAATATTGTGAAATATTATTGCAATTTAAAAACTGCTTTTATTTTAATTACATTTATAATATAAATGTAATTTATTCCTGTGATGATAAAGCTGAATTTTCACCAACATTACTCCAGTCTTCAGTGTCACGCGATCCTTCATAAATCATTCTAACATGCTGATTTTCTGTTCAAGAAACATTTATTATTATTATTATTATTATTATTATTATTATTATTATTATTATTATTATTATTATTATTATTACTATTGAAAATAGTTATATACTGCTAATAGGTATATACTGATGATACCATGATATTTTTTTTCAGAATTCGATGAACAAAATTTTTTTTTTTTTTTTTTACATAATAAGCTTTTTTGATTATATTTAATGTGTCCTTGCTGAATAAAAAATATTCATATTTAAAGCATGTATTTTTGGTTGAGCTTGCTTAACACTGACTTTAATATGATAAAGGGCAATATCAGCCTTTATTTGCATGGATATGAACAATTATGCATATGGACCATGTAAGCAATGTATGTGTGATGAATGTTGGGTAATGACATGAATTCTGGGGAATGCCGTGATATGATATATGTATAAATCTATAAATCCTCCCAGTCTTGCAGTAGAGGTGGTGCGAATGACATATCGGCACACCGTGACCCAATCCGGGTGAAAGGCAGTCATTATTTTGCATCGATGTAAAATGCATGACATGTGAGTTATATCAACATTGACATTGCATCTTGCAGCTCATGAAGAAAACCTGTCAGCCACACTCACATGTGATGGAAATAACTACAGTCTTTGGTAAACATTTGCTGGCATTAGCCATAATTACTAACATTTGGGCAGTCAACACTTATGTTAGCTGATGTCCTGTTTAAACATTATTGAGTAAAAAAATTATTGGTTAGACCAACATATGTGCTGTGTAAAAACGTTGGAGGAAGAAATATGACAAAAGTTTCAGCCAAATTAATATGATGTAGACTGGTATGTATTAATGCTCTTTGTATCTAAGAGCTGGATATGTTGACTTAATGTAGGAGCGTTAGATGTGCTTTTAAAACATTGCATACATTGGATAACTTATGTATTTTCTCTTGGAAACTGTCTGACAGTAACAATGGCAAGGGTCTGGAGCTGGTGTATGACTCATCATCACCATGGTGTAGAGCTTAATGAGTCTGCAAATGACATTAGTTTGACATACAACTCAAATCACATCTCATCCCCCGCTCTGTGTGTATTTTACAGGTCCGTGCCACGACAGTCCTGCTGTTCCATTCTTTTGCGGGGCAGTCGATTCAGAATCACTAGATGTACTCATGTAGGGTTTTCCATGGCAAGTACCCACAAATTTGATGCTCCCCTTGATAGGGACGTCCTTCCTTCAGAGGCAGCTTATTTTAAATTCTTGTGAAAGGAAAAAACCTTTCCAAATCGCACCCAAGCGTATATTTCTATAAAAATAATAAATAATAATAATAATAAATAAATAAATCATGTTTTTTTTTTCATAATTTGTTTCACATGGATTTATATCAATAAATATACATGCTATTTTTGTTACATTGTAACTTCATATATATTTTAAAAGTTAAATGTAATCCTTTAATGATTTTTAGGTATTTTCTGGAAAACTTTTAATTCATAAAGTACTTTTTATTTAAAATAATAATAATTGTAATTAAAATGTAAGTATTTATTTATTTATTTGTCTTGGTTCTTGTCTGAACTTTCTGGCGATTTGTCAACCCTTGTGCCGCTGCTACTGCTATCTATTTATATTAGATTAAGGTCTCCCCGGAGTCATTGGTATAGCACACCCCTCTCCTCTCAAAGCTGCTTCCTGTGATCTGCTGGCAGCTATTGTTTTTATTAGCACAACTGCACAACAGGCAGTGACATAAAGCAGTGTCCAGATCTAATCTGTGCCGTCTATGAGGGGAAGTAACCAGTCAATGAGAGCTGATTGAATCAGACTGGAATGGGATGGAAATTAATCCCACTTTTCCTCTCTTTTAGGCAGAACAAGCAGGTTTTCAGCAAGACAAATGAGGCTTGGCCATGTGTGGGTCCCCAGAGCTTGTAAAGGTGTGCTTTTAAGAGCTGCTCTGTGAGTGGAGCAGCACAGCAGAGACTCTCCACAGAAGAGCTCTGTTTTACATTTAGGCTGGACGTGTCACTGAAATATTTAAACAACTGAGTGTGAGTGCAGCTACTGAACCACAGGGATTTTTTTTTTTTTTTTTATCCGTAGAAAGTATTCAGTTATAACATATACATTTTTATTTTTACATTATATCGGCAGTAGACCACTATGGCTCAAATCAAGGTGCACATAAGTGTCTTTTTGTGTGTTATGAATCATTAAAGCACACACTTGCACTGATATACTTATTTGTCTTCAAATCTACAGTATTTGAAGAAGCAGTTTAAGTATCATTAGTGCTTTCCTTATCAAAGACTTCATAACAGATCGATAATTTCTCACCAATTTTCAACTGCAAAGTACGACTTGGACTAAATAAAGGAATGACTACAGCCAAATGACTACAGCCCCACTGACTCCCTCTGCCAATGTACTGTTGAAATGAACAGTTGGATGTGCCAGAATTTTCTACAGTTAACAAGGATAAAGCTGAAGTCATTGCATTTGGAAACAAAGATGAAGTTCTCGAGGTGAACACATACCTTGACTCTGGTCTAACAACTAAAAATCAAGTTAGGAATCTTGGTGTAATTCTGGAGACAGACCTTAGATTCAGTAGTCATGTCAAAGTAGTTAACTAAATCAGCATACTATCATCTTGAAAAAACATTGCAAGAATTAGATGTTTTGTTTCCACTCAAGACTTGGAGAAACTTGTTCATGCCTTTATCACCAGCAGGGTGGACTATTGTAATTTTCTTCTCACCAGCCTTCCCAAGAAGACCATTAGACAGCTGCAGCTCATCCAGAATGCTGCTGCCAGAATTCTGACTAGAACCAGAAAATCTGAGCATATCACACCAGTCCTCAGGTCCTTACACTGGCTTCCAGTTACATTTAGGATTGATTTTAAAGTACTTTTACTCGTTTATAAAACACTCAATTTCCAAGGACCTAAATACATAGCAGATATGTTCACTGAATATAAACCTAGCAGACCACTCAGATCATTAGGACTGAGTCAGTTACAAATACCAAGGGTTCTGTAATGAATCCGGCCTCTGTGGTTCTCTCTGATCATCACCAGAGGTCACCATCACCTGAATCTTGACTTTTCTCATTGTAACAATGTAAACGTTCATAGTCATGGGAAGAAGTACACAGGAACGGGCAAACATTTAAATGAAAACTTTAATAACAAAATAAAAACAAAACAGAACCAAAACACAAAATAAAACCCAGACCTGGTCCTCTCTCATCCTTCACTGTTCTTACTCCTCCTTTTATCCTTCCGGAGCTCCTCCATGGAACTCGAGACCAGTGAGTGGTGCAGGTGTCGTCCCGTACCTGACTTTGATTACAAGCTCACCTGATGTTTGTTTATGAGACTAATTAAGCCTCTGCCTCACACTCATTCTTTGTGAAGTCTTGTTTTTCCACAGCAGACATTTCTAATCATCTTCTCTGTTGGATTACTGTGTTTGACCCTGGACTGTTCTTTTATTTTTGGATTCCTCACTACCTGCCTTTTGACTCTTTTGCCTTGCTGCTGCCCAAATCACTCACCTGACTTGTTACTCTACCACCGTCTCTTCTCTGATAACCCTGTTGCGTTCATTAACCATTGCCTGTACGACTGTGTTTACTGTTATTAAAAGCTGCAAATGGATCCTCACTCCGCTGACTTGTCATTACAGAAGACTTTGCCACAGCTCGATCCAGCAGCAGTCTACAGAGTCACCACCAAAGACTTTACCCAGGCCAACATGCTGGCCGCTCACCAACATCAGCTAGCACACCTCATTCGCTCACGAAGGAGTTAGTAAAGACTTTGCAAACATTACAACTACCTACATCTGAGTCTGCCTTGCTGCCATTAGAACCAGCACCCCAAGCATCTCCTCTGAGTCACTCCACAGCCAGTCCCCGCTTAGCCTACCCTGAGAAATTTGACGGCACACCAACTAAATGTAAGATGTTTTTGCTAAAATGCTTCTTGTTTGTTTCCTAACAAGCTGGGTTATACCCCACAGAAGAAAGCCGCATTGCTTTTGTATGCTCTCTCTTGACTGATGAAGCATTAGACTGAGCTACCGCTGTATGGAGTTTCAATTGCCCAGCCTTTCCTTTGTTTGAAATTTTTTTGCAGTGCTTTTGAGAGGTGTTTAATTTCCCCACAGGAAGAGATGGAGCGGATTAACAGATTCTCACATTGTGACAGGGGAGAGGCACAACAGCGGAGTTTGCTCTAACATTTCACACACTGGCTGCACAAGCTGGTTGGTCTGATGATCCTTTAATGCTGCATTTTCATAAGGGACTAAATCTGGAGTTAGAGGCTGAACTCGCTTGTCGAGATGAGGAAAATTTTTTGGATCAACTGAATGATCTCGCCATTAGCATCCGCAAACTGATTCACTCTAGAAGACCCAGAAGGGGTCTTAAGGGGTTTAATTGATTCTGGAGCAGCAGGAAATTTTATTGATGCTGACTTTGCCAGAATTCATGATCTCTCACTTATGCCCTGTAAATCTCCCTTGGCAGTGGCAGCACCAGACGGGAGGCCTCTGAGCATTGGTCAGGTCGAACAAGGCACCATTGACATCTGCCTGACTACCGGCATCATACATTCAGAAATAATTTGCTTCTACATCATTCAAGCTCCTAACAATTTCCTGGCTGCAGTTACACGAAGTCAAATCACTCACTGGTCGGACAAGTGTTTCACACAGTGTCTTCAGAATCTAGAACCAATGTTACTTGAAGCAGCCACCATCAAAATAGATCACACACACTCAACTGACATTCCCTCTGACTATACTGATTTAACTGAAGCATTCAGTAAGGCCAAAGCCACCCAACTACCTCCACATCGATCCAGCGACTGTGCCATAGAGCTGCTTCCACACCTCCCAAGGGTCCAATCTTCCCCCTTTCACAACCAGATGAGTCCATGAAGGCCTATATAGAGGAGGAATTAGCTAAAGGATTAATTGTTTCATCCACGTCCCCTGCGTCTGCTGAAGAAGAAGGATGGGAGTCTTCGGCCTTGACTATAGAGGTTTAAATGAAGTAACTGTTAAGTTCAAGTGCTCTATATCTCTGGTTCCCCCGGATTATGAACAGCTTCACTCAGGCAGATACTTAACTAAGCTCGCGCTCCGCAATACTTACAATTTAATTTGCATCAGTGAAGGGGATGAGTGGAAGACAGCTTTCTCTACCAAATCTGGGCACTATGAGTACTGTATTATCAAGTCAAGTCAAGTCTACTTTATTGTAAATTCTTCCACATGTACAGTACATACATACAGAGAATCGAAATTGCGTTACTCTCAGACCCCCGGTGCATACAGATAACATTAACAGTAGAGCCTAAAAATCTAGATCTCACTATGAGTTGCAGAGTCTTTCGGCAGGACGCGTTGCAGGCGGCATACCACACAGTGATGCAGCTCGTCAGGATGCTCTCGATGGTGCCTCTGTAGAAGGTGTACATGATGGGGGGCGGGGCTCTGAATCTTCTCAGTTTGCGGAGGAAGTAAAGACGCTGATGTGATTTTTTGTTTTCAGTCCAGGAGAGGTCCTCTGTAATGTACACACCCAGGAACTTGGTGCTGCTCACTCTCTCCACAGTTGCACCATTGATGGTCAGAGGAACTGGATGTGTTGCTGCCGACCCGTACTGCCTGAGGTCTTCCAGTTAGAAAGTCCAACAGCCCATTGCACAGCGAAGTGTTGAGCCCCAGTTGATCCAGTTTGTAAATGAGCTGTTGAGGGATGATTGTGTTGAATGCTGAACTGAAGTCTATGAACAGCATTTTGACGTATTAGTCCTTTTTGTCCAGATGTGTGAGTGCTGAGTGGACGGCAGTGGTGATGGCATCATCGTTCGACGGGTATGCCGTTTGGGCTTGTCAACAGTCTCTCAGTCTTTCAGGTATTCCGTGACATGCTCCATAGATGTTTACATTGATGACATTCTCGTTTATTCTGACTCCGTTGAGACACACATTAACCATGTCAGAGCTGTTCTACAACGTTTAATCTCCCACCAGTTATACGCTAAGGCAGAGAAATGTGAGTTTCAACAGACTTCTACAACATTCCTGGGATATGTAGTCAGCCCTGAGGGAGTGGCAATGGATGATCATAGGCTGCAAGCTGTCGTGAACTGGACCCAACCTACGACTGTCAAGAAGATGCAAAGATTCCTTGGTTTTGCTAACTTTTACAGATGATTTATTAAAGACTTAAGCTCCATTGCAGCTCCTCTAACATCTATGATTAGGAGGAAGGGAGGTCACTTATCCTGGTTCCCAGCAGCTGACAAAGCCTTTAACCACCTCAAATGAATTTTTCTTAATTAGATCCTGAACGTGAGATTGTGGTAGAGATAGATACCTCCAGCACAGGTGTAGGGCCAGTCCTTTCACAACGTCATGGCAGTCCACCCAAACTTTTCACCTGTGCCTACTTTTCACGCAAGCTAAATCAAGCAGAACAGAACTATGATGTGGGAAACCTTGAGCTATTGGCAATGAAGGCAGCTTTTGATGAGTGGCGACACTTGCTTGAGGGTTCCAAATGTCCCTTTTCAGTTCTCACTGACCATCGAAATCTGTAATATCTCTGCAGTGCAAAAATACTCAACCACAGACAGGGTAAGTGTGCTCTGTTCTTCACTTGGTTTCAGTTCACAGTAATTTATCGTCCAAGTTCCAAAAATACCAAAAAGATGCACTCTCACATCAATTTGAGCTTACCAACCCCTTTCAACAGATCCCATCTTGGGATGTCATGACTGAGATTGCAGAAATACAGGGCACAGAACCCATACCGCTGAATGTTCACCCAACAGGACCTTTGTATCTCCTTCCTTGAGGAATTGAATCATTCAAAAAAGTTCATGATTTCCCAGCTCCGGACATCATGGAAAAACTGCATCCATCCAACTTCTCTCCAATAAGTTCTGGTGGCCCTCACTTCGCACTGACATCATTGCATTCATTAAGAATTGTGTAACCTGCATCACTTACTCTAAACAGATGCCTGCAGGTTTGCTACAACCACTACCCATTCCTCAGAAACCCTGGTCCCACATTGACATAGATTTTATCATTGACTTCCCCAATTCTAAAGGCAATACCATTATTCTCACAGTCATTGATCGCTCCTCCAAGTCTTGTCGTCTGATACCATTTCCCAAATAACCCACAGCCCTAGAAACAGCAGAGGTTTTATGCAATTATGTATTCTACTTCTATGGACTCCCTGATAATAGTGCCCTCAGTTCACCTCTCATGTATGGGCATCTTTTTTCAAACTTCTCAATGTCAACATCAGTCTTACTTCTGGCTACCATCCTGAATCCACTGGGCAAACCGAATGCCTCAATTGAGATCACTTGCTTCCTGAGGTCTTACTGTCACCACAATCAGGCTGATTGGAGCAGATATCTCTTCTGTGCAGAATATGCATAAAATTCCCTGCAAAAAACCATCTACTGGACTCACACTCTTCCAATGTGTACTTGGATTTCAACCACCTCTCTTTTCCTGGTCCGGGGAACCCACAAAATTACCTGCTGTTATTGAATGGTTCAGGAGGAGTGAAGCTACCTGGAATGAGGCTCTTAGACTCCCGTCATTGGGGAGGAATTTTGCAATATCTTGTTGACTGGGAGGGGTATGGGCCAGAGGAAAGGTCCTGGGGGGAAGCCATCCCCTATCCTCATGTGGTAAGCTACCCCCTCGTCCTCCAGAAGACCCCAGCATCGTTTGCCTTCTCACGTCTCAACTTACCTATTTAGCTGTGCATTTATTGAATGAGCACTGTGCGATGTCTGAACTGATTGCACTATATTTTATGTATTATCATTTTCTATTCTTTACTGTTTTAAATTCATTTTAAACCATTTACATCAATTTTAAATCAATTTCAAAGTTTTTAAATTCCCTTGTTTTATTATTTTATATTTTTATTTTATTTTATGTAAAGCACTTTGAATCACCTTTGTGTATGAAATGTGCTATATAAATAAACTTGCCTTGCCTTGCCTATTTATTTATTTGCTTGCTTGCTTGTATTTGGTTTGTAACATTACTCAGACATGTTCCATCATTCTCTTTTGGACAATGATGCTTAAAATAAAATAAAATAAAATAATATAAAATAAATTAACATACTTCAAATTAAAGAATGTTGAAAGCGTAACAAAGAAACAGACATGTTGAATGAGTCAAATAAAATTAAACCTAATTATTATTATTATTATTATTATTATTATTATTATTATTATTATTATTATTATTATTACTTCTCTTTAAGTTATAGCAGGTTAAGAGGACTGTGGACAATTCAATTTACTGAGTCTGATTCATTAAATAACTCACTGACTGGGGCTATTGGTTGTTCACACTGTGTGAACAGCCAATTACATGACACAAGATATGGGTCTCTTTGCTCTAATACTGTGTACAGTCACTTTGTACCAGTGACATAAATCCAAAGTCCCCACAAATAGGATTGTTTTGGATGGAACCCACTAGATTCCGTATTCTAATCCGCTAGAATACAGTTTTCCTCCATTATGCCCCAACTGATTCATGCAATGAGATTTATATTGTCCAGCCCCTCTAAATAAATCAAGTTTCTGGAAAATCCCACTGCATGTTGCTTGCTATCATGTACAACAGTGCAGTGTGTTGCAGGGTTTGATGGGGTATGATGGAAGAGAGCTGCAGCTGCAGACACAGCCTCTGCAGACACAGCCTCCGCACTGCAGCACACACACACACACACATACACATGAGAGAGAGAGAGAAAGAGAGAGAGAGAAATGAATAATAAAGGAGAAGTGATTCATAGGGTGCTTGTTATTAAAGTTTCTGTTTGAAGTCAGTAGGAATAGCCCTTAGCTGGCACTGTCTGTGTGTGTGTGTGTGTTTGTGCAGGCTACACCGTAATCTCGCTTTGAAGACCTTGATGTCAGACATTTCTTATCTGCTCATATACAGTGCAGAGTACATTCATAGCGCTCATGATTGCTTAATAGTTGCGTAATAATTTTGCTAAAACATCAAAATTAATAGCTGGAAAACACTATCAAGAGCAGCTCAACTTGGTAGATTTACAGAACATTCATGTGCCAAAATCAACAACATTTGTTCAACTTCTACCATCCTTTTTAATGTAAGTGTGTAATGTCTGCACCACAACCAAGAATTAAGTAATGAAAAAGACTGCTATTAGCCTGTTTATCAAGCAGTCATTAATTATTCGGGCGAACAGATATCTTCAAAGTCACATTGGTTGTGCCACATCCTCCTTTTTCCTATAGCAAAAACCTAATTTTTAATTTCTTATTAATTAGTGAAAAATTAGTGATACTCTTGGATTGCACCAGTCATACAACTGCAACCATTGTGAGACAGTCCTAAGCACGATATGCACAAATAAAAGCTTTGAAATATGGCAGGAAGTAAACACACACAGCCATCAACATTCAGCCTATGAATCTCAACATTGGTGATTCATGCTGGGTGCCAGTACAAAACTCCCAGTGTGCATTGCACAATGAGCATGATTTTTACTTGTATTAATAATTTCCATTGTTGATATTCATGTGCTGATTATCCATGTTGGTGTGTGTCTAAACGGTGTTGTAGCTCTAAAGTTTTTATGCATAAAATGGTTTTAAGTTCCTTCATAACAGTATGTCAATTTGTCTTATAGACTCATACCAGTACCATAAACAACACAAAATTAATTGACCCATATAAATTAACACTAATTGAAATCAGATCGGTACCAATAGCTATTAAGACCACATCATAACAAATTTCCCAGCTTTTCTTATCATAACAAAGGTTTTTTTTACTAACACAACTATAATAACAGAGAAAAACTTACTGTTAACCATTTAACAGGTTTTTACTGTGGTATTTTTACAGTCTTTTACCATTAAAATCACAATATAAAAGACTGAAAAAAATCACTTAAAATCATAAAGTTGTGCTACAAGCCTTCATGTTCTATTTTCAGATAAATAATAATGTAATACTTGGTATTTTACTGTGTTATGGTAAAGCAAAAATATCTATGGCAAGAGCTCTTTTCAGTCCACTACATTCTCTCCCTATGGTCATTTTCTATTTTTCTTTGAATTCTGCTAAACAATATGAAAAAGATGTTGTGCTCTGCTCTTCCTACTCTGTTTACAATATAAACCATTAATAATTCGCTGAAATATCTGTGTTTCTCTCCAAATACAAAATTTGCAGTACAGTCTGTTGAAATTGCCAAATTTTTTGCAACATAAATGTCTGATATTGTATTGTTATTTATTCATGTATTTATTTGTTTACTCAATATTTAATTCATATTTACATAATTATTCACTTATTTTTTTTTATTTTATTTAATCTATTATTTATTTATTTATTATTAAAATCTATTTATTTTGTTACTTAACCACTTGATTACCGTATTTTCTGCACTATAAGGCGCACTTAAAAGCCTTTCATTTTCTCAAAAAACGACAGTGCGCCTTATAATCCGGAGCGCCTTATATATGGATCAAGGCGCTCTGTCAAAATGTTGACATTCCCTTTAGCACAGCTAAGTGGATGCATCTAGTGGATGCATAACGCAAACCCAGTCAAAAGTTTGACTGCAGTATCTTCTATTCTATGCGCCTTATAATCCGGTGCGCCCTTTATATGAAAACAGTTCTAAAATAGGCCATTCATTGAAGGTGCGCCTTATAATCCGGTGCGCCTTATAGTGCGGAAAATACGGTACTTACTTAAAACAAGTAAATAAAGAAGTAAACAATTCTGTTAACAAACAACGAATTAGGTCAATAAATAAAAGTAAATTAAGAAGCAAATAATGAAATCAAAGACGTAAATAAATCAATAACAGTAGCAAGTAAATAAATGCTTATGTATTAACATAATTTCTTTATCTTTGCTTACTTACAATAATTTATTAATGTCTTCATTTATTTAAATATTTAATTGATTCTGTATTCATTTACTTCATTCATTTTGCAGACACAGTTTAAATCTAGATTAAAGACCCATCTCTTTAACCTGGCTTACACATAAATCCATTAAAGGACTTTTAGGCTCCATTAATTAGGTAAAACGGAACCGAGAACACTTCCCATAACACCTGATGCACTTGCTACATCATTAGAAGAATGGCATCTACGCTAATATTAGTCTGTTTCTCTCTTATTCCGAGGTCACCGTAGCCACCAGATCCAGTCTGTATCCAGATCAGAGGGTCACTGCAGTCACCCGGATCCAGTACGTATCCAGACCAGATGGTGGATCAGCACCTAGAAAGGACCTCTATAGCCCTGAAAGACAGCAGAGACCAGGACAACTAGAGCCCCAGATACAGATCCCCTGTAAAGACCTTGTCTCAGATGACCACCGGGACAAGATGATTCTTCTGCACAATCTGACTTTGCTGCAGCCTGGAATTGAACTGCTGATTTTGTCTGGTCAGAGGAGAACTGGCCCCCCAACTGAGCCTGGTTTCTCCAAAGGTTTTTTCTCCATTCTGTCACCGATGGAGTTTTGGTTCCTTGCCGCTGTCATCTCTGGCTTGCTTAGTTGGGGACTCCTCATTTACAGCGATATCGTTGACTTCATCGCAAACGATTGCACAGACACTATTTAAACTGAATCGAGATTATGACATCACTGAATTCAATGATGAACTGCCTCAAACTGTCATTTTGCATTATTGACACTGTTTTCCTAATTAATGTTGTTCAGTTGCTTTGATGCAATGTATTTTGTTTAAAGCACTATATAAATAAAGGTGACTTATTTTTAATTTACCTATTTACTTAATTTACATTGTTTACTTGATTGTTTATTTACTTATGTATTCATTCAAGCATGAAATTGACTTTTTTCTTTTCTTTTTTCTTCGGTTTTTATCACTAATAAAGCATTTTGGGACCATGTGTGTCCTTGTGTTGCCATTATTAATCATTATGCCATTGTGTAAAAATTACCATTGTTGTTAATATCCTCTTATAGTTGAGAAGTTAACATTTTTGGGTGGCAAAATCCTACATATACAGTAGCTTATTTATAGTTGTTTCTGCATATTAAGCTGGAATAAGACAACATATTTTACATAAAAAAAAAAAAAATTATAAGTCTTAAAAGGTCATTGGCCCAAAGCAGGTTGTTTTGATAAACTACTATCACGCCTCTGTGGTTTGATAAAAGTATCAGAGCAGTTTCTGCTTGGGAAAAGCACTAGATGTAAACTCTATTACCAAGGGGAGGATCTAGTGCCCTATTCTCTATCAGAGCCAGAACCTTATCGATTGAGACTGAAGAAGGCTTTGTATTCCCTGGTCAGGATAAAGCAGCACTTTTTCCATTCCAGAATCGAGCTCAGCATGTGAAGAAGAGCCAATAGCCAGTGGGTACTTGATATGTACATCCTATAATAAAAGCACAGCATGAATTGGAGCAAAAAAGAAGGGATGAATAAAAGTGCTGACTGCCTGCTGATTGGCTCCAGCCCCACACGTCCACAGTATTTTGATTGTGTTGTTATTCTCCCCCTCCTGCCCAGTCGAGCTGCTGGAACTTTCCAAAGCTTTTCAGCAACTTTGACATGTTTTTTTCTTCATGCCCCACTTATTCTGTTCTGATCTTTTCTCTGAGGTGTGAGTGGAAATCTCCACCTGTTATCCACACCTGCTACGCACTCTTTTATTATTTTTTTTCCCAGATCCTCCTCCTCTTTAATAATAATAGTAATCATAATCATATATTATTATTAGTAGTAGTAATTAATGTTGTTATTATTATTTTATGATTTTTATTATTTATAATTAATTATTATTTTGTGAGTTGACTGAAAAAAAAAATGGTTACTCTAAATATAACTAATTTAAGTTAGTAAAGACAGGAATTAAGTTAATAGACAGGATTTATTTCTTTACATTTTTTAGCTATTTCTTCAAGCACAAGCAACGAAGTTCTTATGGGTCATGCATTGTTTTATTTTTTATTTTTATTTTTTTATTTTTACTGGAGTATCCAGTTACTAATTGTTAAAATATTTTTTTTTATTAATTTAATCCTCTGTATCATTAAAACCCCTATAAGTGTAGAGGTTTTTCTTCTTTATTTTCATGTGTTTTTGCTGACATTCTCTAAAATAATGTTTTTCAAATTTCCATATTTCTTCAGTAAGGAGTAGCATAGGTAGAATGAATAGTTTTTTGGGTTTCTGTAGGAAACATTTATGATTAATTATATTACAGTTTGTCACACACAGGGATGCTTTGCTTGACAAATTATTATGCATAGTATGCAGATCCATATTTATATTTTATTATAGTCATTAATCTTGAAAAAAAAAAAGTATAATAATTTGGCCTCATATCAGAAGATTATAGCCAGCTGATTAATATAATGATTACAGACATGGTCATCTGAAAACCCTGATTATTAAAGACAATACAATCAGATAATCAGACAGTATAATCAGGGTATTAGCGGGTATTAGCATGTATAAGAATAAAAACTACATTAATTCCTTTTGACTACTTATCTGTCAGACACTAATCTGCACATGTTCTGAGAAACAGGAAGTAAAGAAAATGATTCAAATCAGTTTGAATCAAATCATGTGCTCAAGTGTGTTCTTCAAGTCTGAATCTATCCTGAAAACATGCAGATCTTCTGCAGAAGCCTTCAAGAGTCAGTGAAACAATACTTGTTTTACATTGTGCATCAATGCACAGATAGTCTGCATATATAACTGCAGCAAGGTTGACAGGTTAGCAGATCTGCAGAAGACTTTGCTTCGAAGGCCTAAAGGCTAAGGTTTTGATGTTGCTGAATTAAATTCTGTGCTTGAGAGAGACATTAGGTTGTTTCTGAGATTCTTTCCAAAGCAAAGACGACTAAAAGCAGGACTAGAGCAATGAAAATCAACGATTACTTTAATTAGCTGATATTCGTAGGCTTGGTAACAAAACATTGATTGGTTTTGCTTCATACTTGACCTTGATAAGCTTTTCAACCCATTGACTGTATTGTGGAACTTAACAAAAGATGCGATTGTCTGACTGTCTGGTATCTATCTTGGTGAAAGGTAAACTAAAAGAATTGTAATTTAGAATGAAAAACGACTTTGCTGTTGCTTTTGAGATTTTTAGCAAATTAGATTACTTAACCATGCGAACAAACAGCATACATGTATAAACCATTCTACTTGTGTCACTGGCATGATTGTTTTGTTTCATTTAAAAACGAACAATAGAGCACTGGAAGGATTTCAGTTCACTTGTTACATGCTGTGCAATTTAGTGCCTTTGTGTGAGTATCTCTGCAGATTCTTTCAGAAGACTTATTCAGTGTTCATTGTTCATTCAGTGTTCATTTTTGATAACACTGAAATAGAGGATTATGGAAAACGGTGTAAGGTAGAGAACAGAAAACCTTGCATAGACCATAAAGCATTGCTTTGTTTTTCCACTGAATTAATACATTTAATGTGTGAATGTATTTTTTCTCTTTTAAGAGCAAACTTAGTTATGAATAGTCATCAATCTCACTTGAGGCACCAATAGTAATCCTTTTATTCAATTCCTTCAATAAGATTCCTTAGGGAAACATGTAAATAGCATCACACTGAATATAAGATTGTACAAATTTCGATTTCGACAAAAGAGGCTTTAGAGTGGCTCCTTACTATGAGCCATGCATGCATTTTAGACTTCCATCATCTGGAACGGATGAAATCGCAGCACTTACGCACTGGAATTACCACAGAGACCAAAACATCATGCATTCAAAAACAGGTAGATGTAATCACCTTCTCCGAAGCAAATCAAGGTGCTTTTGAACCTGCTTTATCACTACAAATCAAGGAAAGGGTTTATTTTAAAGAAATAATAAAATGTGATGAACTTGTCACAACTTCATTTGCCTGCAGCTCCTTTTAAAAGTGTATGAAACAACATAAATTCATATATTTGGAGGATTAAATGCATGGTGTGCATCATCAATATCTGTGAGAGCAAGCACACAACATCAAGGCCTTTTGCAGTCTGAATTATGTGTATACGTATATTCTGGGCAAGGACAAGTTAGGAAGGACTGTTAGTCCTATTTCACCAAAACTCGACTGCTATGATATGACTCAGACTTAAGTGTTTCCATGAGATTTTAAAAATATTGACATTTATTTAACATGAGCATGAAGTTCATGTAAACTTATACATTTATTTGTGATGAATTACAATTAATAATATTATATAATTGTCTATTTTTTTATAATTTGATGATAAACTATAGTACCAACATTAAGAACAACAATAATTAAAGCTGCGAGCTGCATTGAAAGGGCCCTCGCACTCAGGCTCACCGCCTCCTGGTGACTTTAGGAAAACAGCGAATGGTGAGCAATATGCATTCAAAGAGTTAGATATAGGAGGAATATGTTAAAGTAATTTGTATGTGCCAAACTTCCTGCTTCCAGGTGGTGGCACTATAACTATAACTGAATATTGGCATGTAGATGGCTTCATGCCAGCACGTTTATCAAACATACTGTATGAAGTTTGGTGCACATTGGACATGGCATGTTTGAGTTAGTGTAAAACATTACATATCCTGTTGCCAGCAGGTGATGCTATGATTAAAATGGAGTATTGGACTTTAGATGTCTTCAGGCCAGGACTCTTACCAAACATGTGAAGTTTGGTGCAGATTGGACATTGAATGTTTAACAAGTAATTTCCTCTTTCGAGATGGTAGAACTATATTATAACAACATATTGGTCTTTAGATGTGTTCAAGCCAGAACTCTTATCAAACATATGAAGTTTCGGACAGATCAGACATTATGAATGAATTACAACAACTGCTTTTCCAATGGCAAAACATCAAACTTTGTCAGGCTGCCACAAACACTCCCGTTTAAAAACTCAAGATCTTCACAATTTAACATTGCAAAGGCCTTTATATTAGACCAGGGGTTACCAAACTTTTCCATTCCACCACCCACCTAGACAAGTATAATCTACAGGTGCATCTCAATAAATTTGAATGTCATGGAAAAGTTCATTTATTAATATAATTCAACTCAAATTATGAAACTTGTGTATTCAATAAATTAATTGTACAATGACGAAAGTAGTTTAAGACTTTATTTATTTTAATTGTGATGATTTTGGCTCACATTTAACAAAAACTTACCAATTCTCAACAAATTTGAATATGGTGACATGCCAATCAACTCAAAACACCTGCAAAGGTTTCCTGAGCCTTCAAAATGATCTCTCAGTTTGGTTCACTAGGCTACACAATCATACTGCTGCTGATCTGACAGTTGTCCAGAAGACAATCATTGACACAGACATTAATTGCCAAAGAAGCTGGGTGTTCACAGAGTGCTGTATCCAAGCATGTTATCAGAAAGTTGAGTGGAAGGAAAAAGTGTGGAAGAAAAAGATGCACAACCAACGAGAGAACCACATCCTTATGAGTATTGTCAAGCAAAATCGATTCAAGAATTTGAGTGAACTTCACAAGGAATGGACTGAGGCTGAGTTCAAGGCATCAAGAACCACCACACAACTGGCTACAGTTGTTGTATTCCTGTTGTTAAGCCATTCCTGAGGCGTCTTACCTGGGCTAAGGAGAAGAAGAACTGGTCTGTTGCCATTGGTCCAAAGTCCTCTTTTCAGATGAAAATGACCATGGTGTTGGTGTGCTTGACTGGCCAGCAAACTCACAAGACATGAACCCCATGGAAAATCTGTGGAGTATTGTCAAGAGGAAAATGAGAAACAAGAGACCAAAAAATGCAGATGAGCTGAAGGCCACTGTCAAAAAAAACTTGGGCTTCCAGACCACCTTAGCAGTGCCACAAACTGATCACCTCCATGCCACGCCGAATTGAGGCAGTAATTAAAGCAAAAGGAGCCCCTACCAAGTATTGAGTACATGTACAGTAAATGAACATACTTTCCAGAAGGCCAACAGTTCACTAAAAATGTTTTTTTTTTTTTTCATTGGTCTTATGAAGTATTCTAATTTGTTGAGATGAATTGGTGGGTTTTTGTTAAATGTGAGCCAAAATCATCACAATTAAAAGAACCAAAGACACTTCATTCTGTGGGCATTGAATTCATTTAATACACGAGTTTCACAATTTGAGTTGAATTACTGAAATAAATGAACTTTTCCACGACATTCTAATTTATTGAGATGCAGCTGTATTTCACGACTCACCAAAATATTTGAGATCAAAAAGCAACTGACATTACATTAAGCCTAATTTTAATATGACAGAAATGAAGTATTTAAGAAAAATAACCATTTTATTTTAGAGCACAACTGTAAAATTTCACTAGTAATATTTGTTTTAATTTCTTTGTTTACAGACGTTAAAATATAAAACATCCTGCGAGTGTTGTTAAACTCATTGCAGGGTTCAGCGCAGAAAATGCATTCATAGTCCTTCAGTGTGTGTAGGGGAGAGCGGAATACAACCAAAAACCCTTTTTTTAGAAAACTATAAGAAGCAAAGCAGAATTATTTAAAACAGTTTGGATTATAATTGTGAAATGGGTAAAAATAATAAACAGATGTTTATGATTTTAAATAAAAACTAAAAATCAAGATGACACATTTACTTCAGTCAGAAATGTACTTTTGCAATAGTTTAATAAATGTTCAGATTTAATAAATGTTTTTTACTTTGGCAAATTTTTTCTTCATATATAGAGATGATATGTTAAGGAATTTAGAAATTAAGCAAATTTTGTTATGTGGAAATGTTTAAATCTTGTAGTGTTGTAATTAACCCTGCGTTTGTGCACTGCTTGCACGCAATGCATGTTTTAAATTGCGGACTTAATTGCGATTCAAAAATTGCACTAAAGATATTTTAATTCGTAATTTATGTTGGCAGGCTACATCTAGCAACCCTAGACTGAACTATGTGAGTGTCATTGAAATGCACATTTTTCTGCAGCCAAGTGACTTTGTGCGACAAGTGGGTCATGACCCATGGTTTGATTCCAGATTAGACTGACCAAATAAAATGCTGATGTCATTAAATCTTTAGTTGGAGTTTGTTGCAGCTTAAAACGTGACACTTCATGTTGCCAGCAGGTGGTGCTATGACGTGAAGTTCGCGGCAGATTGGACATTGTATGCCAGTTCAAAATGGCAAAAATGACACAAAATTTGCTTATATAATTCAAAATAGCTGACTTCCTGTTGGGTTTCGAGAGTTCTTACCAGGGTACTTATTTGTAGTTATTGATGTGTTCCATGTTTCTACCGACGACTAATCAAAATTTGAAGTTCTTTTTGGAAAACTAGGACGCCATGTCATCCGGACCAAAGAAGACAAGGACAACCCAAGTTGTTATCAGCGCTCAATTCAGAAGTCTGCATCTCTGATGGTATTGGGTTGCATGAGTGTGTGTGGCATGGGCAGCATCTGGAAAGGCAGCATCAATGCTGAAAGGTATATCCAAGTTCTAGAACAACATTTGCTCCCATCCAGACGTCATCTCTTTCAGGGAAGACCTGAAGACCTGCGTAGAAGAAGGATCCGGGGACTGAAATGGCCAGCCTGCAGTCCAGATCTTTCACCCACAGAAAACATTAGGCGCATCATAAAGAGGAAGATGCGACAAAGAAGACCTAAGACAGTTGAGCAAAGAAGCCTTTTAGACAAGAATGGGACAACATTCCTATTACTAAACTCGAGCAACTTGTCTCTTCTCAGTCCCCAGACGTTTGCAGACAGTTATAAAAAGAAGAGGGGATGCCACACAGTGGTAAACATGGCCTTGTCCCAACTTTTTTGAGATGTGTTGATGCCATGACATTTAAAATCAACTTATTTTTCCCTTAAATAATACATTTGTTCAGTTTAAACATTTGATGTGTCATCTATGTTGTATTCCGAATAAAAAGTTGTTTTTTTGTTTTTGAGAGTGAGAGTGAGATTAATTAAGGCATGTTCATTTATTCTACAACTACAGTAACATCTTACTCCCGATTTCTCTCAACATGGGGACATATGAGAGCTGTCAATAAATAAATGAGGGAAAAAAGTAACTGGATGCACTTTTTTCAAAAAGTAACAGATATTTTCTTGTAAATTAAAAAGTAATGCGTTCCTTTACTAGTTACTTAAAGAAAGTAATCTGACTATGTAAATCACATTACTTGTACACATTACCCAACACTGATAATAATAATAATAATATCATAATTATCATCATAAAATATATTCATAAATTAATTGGATTGTTTGTATTATTAGAATTATCAGTATTAATATTATTCAGTAATATAATATAATATAATATAATATAATATAATATAATATAATATAATATAATATAATTATTAATTAATAGCAGTAATAATAATAGTTATATATATTATTTTTAATAATAATAATAAATATAATGATTAACATATTTGTTAAGAATAAACATAAAAACAGCTGAGAATGACTGCATTCACAAAAATAAAATAAAATAAAAAATTGTCTTGATCTTAAAATATTTATTCACCTGTCTGCAGAGTAAAACATCAATAATACAAAGCTCCATCCCTGCTTGATATGCACAGTCCACAGAGATTTTCACACATTAACAGATTGAAGAAAGGCTTTGTCTCCTCCCACCGTGAGATATTTTATTCTAGTGCCACCCTCTGCCATCACATTAGGCCATTTCATTAGTGCACCAGCACTCTCTACTCCTCTCAATTAGCGCAGGCTACAATTTGGTGAAAAGCACGGCTCCCGGGGAGCTCCACCTTGTCATTTCTCAACCCAGTATCCCTAACCAGGTTATAATACTACCGTTTGTGACTTGATGATGGAAAAGATTTGGTATGTGCTCAGTATTGACCAAGGGATGAAGTTGTGGAGGCTAAAACACCATCAAGCAATGACGGGCCACGGATAGATGGATTGTTTAATGTAAATCAACTTGTGTGTGTTTGTGTTGTGTGTATGTGTGTGTCACAGTGAATCCAGACAGATGTCCTAGTATCAGCAGTGCAGTGACAGCGAGAAGACGTGTGGGGTAATAAAATGCGCAGAAGACTGATGCTTATGTGGCCTCAGTCATGCACATGTACACACCTCCATGTCCCAAGGCAAAACGGAGGGATACAGACTCCATAATTCAGCGGTCAGCAGGGAGGCATATTTCTTCTGTGTGCTGTTGAGGTACAGTATTAGCTGTGTCTGGGGTCCACGCACAGGCCAGGAGGGCTGTGGGAGTGTACTCCTGTTTTCAAATTCACCTCATTCTGCATCCCGCAAATCCCAGAGGATTGATTTATGACACTGAAGAAAAACCTTATGAATATACCGGGGTTAACACCTTTATGTGATGCAGTTTCCACTTAAATTTTAGATGAGATCTCTATCTGTTATTTGAGCTGTTATTTTCCTAAGAACAGAAGGACAGATAAGTGCTCAATGAAAATGGCTGAGAAGAAATTCATATTCATTTTCAATTATTGTGTATAAATCAAAATCAATTTTTTTTCTGGTTAGGTTAAAATAGTCTGAATATCCCAATCTGGTAGATGCCATGGGGGTTCCAAAAAGCATGTTTTTCAGTTTGCAGCCATTTTAAATTTGTTATGATTTGTGACTAAATAAAATATTTGGCAAACAATTGTATTATATTATATTCAGTGGCGGAGCCAGAGGGGTGTCCAGGGTGGCACTGGACACCCCTGACATCTGATCGGCCACCCCGGGTGCCACCCCTATAATTACTATGCTACTATTTCATTTTCTTTGTTTAATCGTACTGAAAGAAGCATTAAGCCGCGAAATCAAGGATGGTCTGGTCTAGTGTTCCGCATCGCGCTTCATCGCATCTATTTCCAGCCTCTCGTGTACGCGCTCTCGCAACGCCAACACAGTCTCACTCTCTACTCGTCAAATGTCTGACGCATGGTCAAGGGATCTGGCGTCACCTTTTTGACGCACTGGGTATACCTTTGGCGTTATTTTTCAACGTGCAGGTTAGTCCGGTAGACTTCTATAGAACTCAGCAGCGTTTAAATTTGACGCCTTGGGTCAGCACACCGCAACGAGACTAAATAAATAAAAATAAAAAAGAATAGGCTACAAAAAATTATATATGACAGAGATCGTGTTATCTGGCCCTCCAACTTGTTTTAGAGGTTTAAGAATCCTCGCAATCTGATATCAAAGTGCTCTCTGTGCAAAGGCTTAGCGCGTTCATCAGTGGTGAGTTTAACAACGCTCAACTGCAGGTAAAACAGCATTCAGCGGTGAGTTTAACAACACTCAACTGCAGGTAAAACAGCATTCAGTGGTGAGTTTAACAACACTCAACTCCAGGTAAAACAGCATTCAGCGGTGAGTTTGACCAAAGCAACGCTCAACTGCAGGTTAAACGGCATTAAAAGGTGAGTTTAACAACGCTCCAAGGCGCGTACAAGCAGTTTAACCGTTTTCTTACAACCCATTCTCGCTTATCGCTTATTCATAGTTTATCACTATGAAATCACGTTCAAGAAGTCTCATTCAGCACACATCGCGATACTTGCCATCAGTTTACATGTGCCACAGGTTCGGTGAGTAGATGTAAATACGCTCTTTTGATGCCTGTTATAAAATTTATTCTGTCTTCTTTATTAATCAGATTAGCGCCGTATTGTTTACTCGCTGTATTATATCAGTCATCCGAGGCTGTCTTTGAGTTTCATTGCATTTAACTAAATGAACACACCTGCTAACTAGTGTGATTAAGCTCTATCGGTCACGTGACGTGCCATAGACTTTCAATATATTCATTTCAAAGATGTACATTTGTAGTAAAATCATGGTAACCACGACACGTACAATAGTAACAAATTAAATTTGAAGTTAAAACCCAGGAACGGGACATTTACCATGTTTTTACCATAGTAACTGTAGTTTTACTATGGTATATTAATAATCAATACAACAATACAATAATCATCAAACTAACTATGGTTGTACAACTGTAATGGTCGTTTTTTGATGTGCTTTTATATGACAGATATCACAGTAATCACATTTATACTGTACCATGCTTTTGATACCTTTTTATATAATTCCAAAAAAAGTAAATAAAAAAGGACACATTTTTCCCCTCTTGCAGTTCATTCATATCAGTTTATATTTTAAATATTTTGCTCACAAAACATTATTAAAATTGTTTATAATTCTATTTTATTCTACCCCCCCCCCCCCTTTCTTATTTTTATTATTATTACTATTTTTATTTTTAGCTGAAAATATGTAAAGGAAGCAGTCAGCCCTGTGGTGTTTGTGGAGAGCTATTCCTTCAGAAATGGAGAAGACAGAAAGTTGCGCAGGCAGACATTTGCAGCAGTAAGTCTGTGATAGTTTTACCTTTTTATCAAACTGCTGTTATAAATTGCACAGCATTTGTTGTTTCTGAAACGTTTGCACTGTCCAAATACCCACACTTGCCATCTTTGCACTTGACCACTTGATTATTTATTTGACGTATTTCCTGTGTTTAGCCCAAGTGTTCGAGTGAGCATGGTGACCAAAAGTGTGTGTTGAACTTTTCATGACCTGATGACAGTGGTTCCCAATCCTGGTCCTGGAGAGCCCCAACACTGCACGGTTTTGGTGTCTCTCTTATCTGACAAACACACTTTTGAGGCCTTGGAGTCTTCACTGATGAGCTGATGAGTTGAACCAGGTGTGTTTGATCAGGGAGACATCTCAAATGTGCAGTGTTGGGGTTCTCCAGGACCAGGATTGGAAGCCACTGCCTTATGGGACACACTTATGTGTTTACAGAGATTTTTAGTTTTTTTTATTATTATTATTCAACTTTGCATTTTAAAGTAAATTCTAAATCTCTTTTCATAAGTCCCTATTACAGAGGACAATTTAATTTTTGGTACTTCTAATTAAGTGAAAAAAATAGTTTCAATATCTAATTATTATTATTATTATTAATATTTCACATACATTGGAAAGGTTTCCATTACCCCTCGTGAGATCTCGGCAAAAACTTTCCCAATTTATTCCAAAACATGATGCATGATGGGATACACTATGCCTGGTATAGAGCTCCGGAGCGGTATTTGAGATAGTGTGGGTTTAGTGTGCATTAAGGGCACTGCGCTTTGGCATTATTAAGACTTGTGCACTACTCATAACAGTCCTGTTAGCTTGTAATAATTTTTAAAATAATTAATATGAATATAGCTGTATAAATACACACACACATACACACAGTAATGTATAAGTTGCATGTAATGTAATAATATTTCCATTCTTTCTGTCTTACAGGAATGTTTGCAGATAATGCTGTTCTTCTTTTTCAGAATTTTTTGTTAAGCCAACCCCCACAAATCTTCCTAAAAACTAAAAGAGCTATTACTGAGTCTCAGTGAATCTTGCCATGATCAGCTCTTCCCAGGTACATTTGTTTAAAATATTTTTGAATCAACATTTACTCATCAAATGCTTTGATCTGAATCTTATTTTAAATTAACTTAATTATATGTTTAATGAGCAATATTAATTGCACACAGAGTAAATAGAGATTATCTTGTTTCACAGAAGAGAAGGAAGACCAAGGAAATTATTTGCTCAGGATGAGGAATGAAGACGGCCATCTTGAGCCCAAACAAAGACAGAAGTCCACTGGTATGTGTGTGTTGAAGCAATGCTGTGTTATGTGTTACAGAACTTTATGATTTTATCTCACAGGACTGTTCATCTCAGCTGTAATTATTCTTTGTAATATGTTTTTTTTTTTTTTTTTTGATACAGCTATTATAATTATAGCATGTTGGCAAAGTGTGACTGGAACATTTTTAAATTTTAAGTTTAAAAAAAAACACCACCTGTTTGTCTTAAATAAAAGAATACAAGTTTTATAAAAGTGGTTTACATTATTTCATTGTTTCATGAATGTTTTGTTATAAATTGTGGATTGATAGTTGATTGGTTTGAAGCCAGGCCTTACACTGCACAGACTAAAACACATTTGTGAGAGAAGTCAGGAACTTTGGAGAAAGATTCTAGGGGAAAAAAGACACATTTACTGCAACAATAGATGAATTATAGAGGCAAAAATTTCTGTCACATGATAAGGGGTGTCTCGTGAGCAAGTCCTTTGCCTCTAACTTTTTCTTAATTCTTGCAGAATGAAATTTTTATTGCAGTATTTTAATTTGTACAGATGATCTCATCAGCCAAATGAGGGGTTTTGACCAAGTGATGCTCTTGAAATGAGTGAAAGAAGAGGATGTGGTAAATTGTCTTCAGAGAAAAAGCTTCTCAAAAGGTCTTAAAACAGCTTGAATAATGGTAAGTGTACAGTACTACAAGGGTCATAGTTGCTCACCCTGCTAAAATCACGCAGAACATAAGCTGAGCTCTCTGTCCAATAAACAACTTCATCTGAATTGTTTGTATTGTTTGTTTTACTTTGACCAGGTCTGGGAACTGTCTGAAAATGGGATGTTAGCACTGAGAGATCCTCTGGCTGAGAACAAGCTACACTGGATATCAACCACAAACTGTTTCCAGACACGAGAGAAGAAGATCGTGATGAGAGATGAAACCAGTTTAGATGTGATGATAAGGAATCATTATTTTCTGAAACAGTATCACATGATCTGTATCACAGTTGACTGGATGGAATCTTTTTACTTTTAAGGACATTTCATCACTCATCTGTGTGAACTGATTAATTTATGATATTAATGAATTTTTGATCCATTATTATTTTCCTTAAATCGTGTTTGTCTTGATGCTACTTTATCAACTTCATAGTCTATGCTTCAATAAAATTAATATGGTGATTATTGTGTGTTGAAAATTCTTGATAAAATCATAATTTTACTAGGTAGGCTCATATGTGTTTATTCTACACTTGAAAAACTACATATTATTAATTACCAGGACTATTTTTTACTTAAGACATAAACATTTTTTTTCATCAGATTAATGAAATCTGGAACAACAATACACCAGAAAGTTATTATTGTATATATTTAATCACAAATATGCCTTTTTATGCCTAGGGAGTTACTAGATGAATTATTTTGATAAGCCATTTGCTTTATTGTTACAAACACTTGAGGGATTTTTACACTGATTGATACTATATAGTATTCTTAGTACTCCATGAATTCTTCCTTGTGTAATAGTGAAGTATCACAATGTGTGATACTGATTAAGTAACCTTAAATCAGATATTTAAAAAAGAACACTGATCAAAATTACAGAACACTTTCAGATACCTCCCAGTTACCAGTGTTAATCTGGCACCTCATACTAATCAAATCTGTGATTTTGTGAATACTGCATCTTAGTATATGTAACTAACTCATTCAAGTCCCCCATAAAGGCTGGCTGGCATAAAGACAAATGCATAAGAAGACAGGATAATGTGGAGAATCTCAATGGAGAATTGGTTCAGCACTGCAGCTGGAATTGCTCGCCAGTTCACCGCAGAACAAGGAAAGGATATATCTCAGCATACAGTCTCTCAATGTTTAAGAGATTTTGAAATAGCTGAAATACTGAAATAGCACTCACTCTCATCAACAGAAAGAATCAAAAGCCTAGACTAACCTTTGCTGAGGAGCATGTTGTGAGGAGGTCCAAAGTTCACGTCAGTGATGAAAGCAAGTCTAGTTACAACATTATGTTTGTCATCAAACTGGGGAAAGACTGAACCCTGGGTGCATTAAAGTCAGTGAAAGGTGGAGGAAGAAATGTTATTGTTTGAGGGATGTTTTTGGCAGCAAGAGTTGTGTCTCTTATACAGCTACATGGCAGTGAATATGAATGTTTATCAGAACCTTCTATGGCAACATGCAGTTTCTTCCATGCAAGTATCTCCCAATCAGCCTGCAATGTTCATGCAAAACAGGTAAATCAGTAACTTGAACCTGAAAACATTAAAACAGATCTGGCCAGCCCAGAGTCCTTATTTAAACCCAACTGAAGATATCTGGAAAATCCTTGGTGACAAAGTTACAGTCACCAAACTGTGGAAGAGACCAAGATCATACCATTGTGATCACACAATCATTGCTGTGTCCTTATTTTGATCAGTTTTAAACAAAATGAAGCCTTTCTGTTGAAGTGCTTTGGTTATTTTGTAAAACACTGTTCTACTAGCATGATGTAGCCCACAACAAAAATTACTTTAAATTTTGAACGATGAAGATTACATTACAGTATTTCTGAATCAAGTGAAAATCAAGTGTTCTTAAATTGTTCTCCTATTTTGATCTCCACTGTATGTATACATTCTTAGAAATAAGGGTTTCAAAAGGGGGGGGGGGGGGGGGGTCATATGCCACAGAAATGTCATGTTGGGTTAACTTTCAGTGAAATTTTTTAGTGTGAGGAACATTTTAATAATCCAGAGTACCTTTTTCCACTATGAAGAACCTTTTGTTCAATAGAAAGATTCCATGAACCATCAATGTCAATAAATAACTTTAATCTTTAAGAGGGTGGGAGCAATGTAGCTAGAATAATTCATTTCCAATGAGCCTGCTGCAAATTTTGCATTATATGGCGTCTAATGTTTTTGTCCTCCGCCTAGAGGAGAATATGCCTTGTTTACAGCTGAATCAATGCCACATTACAGAAATGTTAATTGCCGTGAATGGACGCGAGCCAGACAGTCTGGAAGCTTGTTAAAACCGCATCTGCATGTGGGCAACATGAGTCAGTCCAGACATCAGTACGATGTGGATTTGATTTATAAAAAATCATCATATAGAATACAATCAGACCTTATAATTGGCTGATGAGACTTTCCATGCTGGGCTGTTTGCACCAGTAGCCTATCAGTATTATGAATAAGCACATTATATTGTGAACCACAGATCCAAACCTGAGGAGGAGCAGCTGGCAGATGATTCAGGATGAAATGTGAGTTTCATCACCAAGTGTGTGTAACTAACGAACCGCTCTTTCTGTATTGAATCTCCTTCTACCTTCACCTACCTTGAACCTTATGAACAATAACTATAGCACACACACTTAAACAGCAGTGGCGAGAAGCACAATGAGATCACTCTCTGTGACAACCGCCTATTCATTTATCGCAGATAGTCACATTCCCTGAAACTGGATGTGAGTCTCCTTAACAGCAAGTCGATCTCATTGATTTGTGAGGGTGCGGAGGCTGGGACATAATTGAAGTTTGCAACCAGGTCCCCCCTGTGTGTTCGAGTGTTTGACTTATGGAGACAGAATAGAGCGGGGGCTTCAATCTCAGATGCAGGTGACGGGCAAATCAAAGGTCGGCAGCCCTGGTGTTTGGAACGGAGTGTCACAAAGTCAATTGCTGTAATGTGACCCAATCACAAGCACAATGTAACGTGACAGTCAACAGCAGAGTTTTTCCTTCAGAGCCTAGCTAACATCAAAATTATACGAATGCAGGATCGCTCGAGGTCAGTGTCTAATGTTTGTCAGTTTGCTCAAGCATAAAACAACAGTGACAAATTTCAGTTTGTGTTCCAGTTTTGTCAGTGTCCAGCATCCAACAGGACTAGATATCCTCACACTTGTCAAATAAAAGAGCACAGTAATGAGAAGTGGTAAATGAACGCCATCTAGTGACGTTATTTAGAAGTATCCTGGAAAATCCAGATGAAACCATTTGCTGGATTACAGTAACAAGTTTCTAGCTGGCTATTAGCTGGTCATATAACAGCTGGTGAAGCTTTATTATTTCATTCTATTTTATTTTACATTGTCAACCAGCTAATGATCAACATAGCATCTTAAACTTGAGTTTAGCAGTAGCAACATCATTATTTTAGGTCCTGAATAGAACTTTAGATAAGTGTAACTGCTATAAACCCTTACATAGTATCAACAATAGTATACAACTATAATAGTTCCTGCATAACAATACCGTTTAAAAATGACTGGCACAATGTAATCCTTAATAAACCACAAAAAAAGGCGCTTGTAAACGTGGTTTCTATCTTATTAATTAAGACGCATCATTGCAAATCTTTTAGACTGTGATAATAGCTATATGGAAAAATATGATCGCATGTTGCCCTCTACTGCCTGTTGCGCGCAGTCACCGGGAGAAACGTCTTTTCTTTGACTTTATTTTTAAACTGCCTTTCCAAAAAGGCACTAACAGTCCTACCTGTCAACTACAATGATATTTGACTGCTAGACTATTTTTAAATATTATCAGGTCGTATTGAGAGAGAAGGAAATAAGGAAATAGGTATATATATATACAGTACAGACCAAAAGTTTGGACACACCTTCTCATTCAAAGAGTTTTCTTTATTTTCATGACTATGAAAATAGTAGATTCACACTGAAGGCATCAAAACTATGAATTAACACATGTGGAATTATATATGGAATTATATACATAACAAAAAAGTGTGAAACAACTGAAAATATGTCATATTGTAGGTTTTTCAAAGTAGCCACCTTTTGCTTTGATTACTGCTTTGCACACTCTTGGCATTCTCTTGATGAGCTTCAAGAGGTAGTCTCCTGAAATGGTCTTCCAACAGTCTTGAAGGAGTTCCCCGAGAGATGCTTAGCACTTGTTGGCCCTTTTGCCTTTAGTCTGCGGTCCAGCTCACCCCTAAACCATCTCGATTGGGTTCAGGTCCGGTGACTGTGGAGGCCAGGTCATCTGGTGCAAAACCCCATCACTCTCCTTCTTGGTCAAATAGCCCTTGATGCCTTCAGTGTGACTCTACAATTTTCATAGTCATGAAAATAAAGAAAACTCTTTGAATGAGAAGGTGTGTCCAAACTTTTGGTCTGTACTGTATATATATATAAGTGTATAGCAATATAGCCAAACCATTGTATACTGTATAATGGTGTAGACATTTTTTTTTACTCAAAAATCAGAAGTAGCCTAGATCTTACAAACAATAACAAACAAACTACAAGTTGAATTAATCTTGAAACTTTGAAGGAAAGAAAGACGAAAATAAAATAAAAAATAAAATCAAAAGAAAAGAAAAGAAAACACGAATACATCCAAAAATCATGGTTTGTGTAGCCACTGTAATATATATATATATATATATAAGTAGAGGAAGGTAGAGGGCGTGTCCGCCATTACTCCCCTACACTATTCCTCCGTGTTGGCAGTCAGCTTAAAAAGTGGACATCACGTTCATGGTGCTGGAGGAGTCAACCGTGGACATAATCATGGGATGCCCCTGGTTAAACGCCCACCAGCCACACTTCAAATAGACAACCGGTGAGATTCTCAAATGGAGTGATGAATGTTTGGAGAAGTGTATCAATCGCCCAAGAAAGCCCCAACCTAAAATTCCTGCAACTTCTAATCATCTTCCTGTACTGTCCACCTCTGTGGAGAGTCCAGAGACCAATATGAAAGTGGAAATCCCACCAGGGTACCGGGTGTTCCAGGATGTGTTCAGCAAGCGGCTGGCTACATGTTTACTACCTCATCGGCCATGGGACTTTGCCATTGACCTCCTGCCTGGAGCGACCCTCCCAAAGGGTCAGATCTACCCACTGTCCATACCGGAACAGAAGGTCATGGAGGAGTACGTTCAGGAAGCTCTGCACCAAGGATTTATTCATCCATCTACGGCCCCTGCCGCTTCGAGTTTCTTCTTCTTGGCCAAGAAGGATGGAGGCTTGAGGCCGTGCATTGACTACCGTCACCTGAACTCCCAAACAGTAAAATTCAGTTATCCCCTTCCTCTGGTCCCAGCAGCTTTGGAACAGCTACGAGTTGCACGCATCTTCTCCAAGCTCGATCTCCGAAGCGCCTAATCTCATCCGCATTAGAAGAGGCGATGAATGGAAGACTGCCTTCATAACCCCGTCAGGTCACTACGAATACCGGTTAGAGAAGTGTGAATTCCATGCCTCCACTGTCCAATTCTTAGGCTACACGATCAACCAGCATGGTATTAAGATGGACCAGAGGGAGGTGGAAACCATCCGGCAGTGGCAATTACCCAACACCGTGAAAGAAACTTCTATGCTTAAGAACAGGCCCAAGTCTCTATCCTGGACAACACTTGCCCGAGAAGCCTTCTCCCAACTACAACAGGCCTTCCAATCCGCTCCGGTCCTGGTTCATCCCAATCCAGAACTGCCCTTCATCGTGGAGGTTGACGCCTTGGCAACCGGGATCGGAGCAGTCCTCTCTCAGCAGCAGGGTGACCCCTCCCATGGCTCCATCCATGTGCCTTCTACGCTAAGAAGTTATCCCCGGCTGAGTAGAATTACGACGTGGGAAACCAGGAGCTCCTAGCCATAAAATCGGCTCTCACGGAGTGGAGACACTGGCTGGAGGGAGCCAAGCAACCATTCCAAGTCATTACTGATCATCGCAACTTTGAGTATCTCAGAGAAGCCAAACGCTTGAATCATTTCCAGGCCTGATGGGCTCTCTTCTTCACCTGATTTAACTTTAAGATCACTTATAGATCAGGTTACCAGAACTGCAGAGCAGATGCCCTTTCTAGCCTCTACCAAGCCGATCCTGAACCATCTGTTCCTGAATCTATTCTCCCTCCAGCCATGCTTGTTGGCCCGATCCAGTCAACCAACAGATCATCAATGAGAATTGACAAAACCCTGCTCTGCCGGGAGGTCCAGAGGGGTGTCTCTACGTTCCCCCCAGCTCATCGCCAGCCCCTCTTGGACTTAACCCATTCATCCACGGGCTCTGGACACCCAGGCAGGAGAAGGACCCTCTCGCTTCTGAAACAACGCTACTGGTGGCCCTCCATATCTCTGGACATCTCTCAATATGTGCAAGGATGTTCAGTTTGTGCCATTGTTGACACCCCTAGGAAGCTACCAGAAGGGAAACTCGTGCATCTGCCCATCCCCAAGCGACCCTGGATGCACATTGGAATAGACTTTATGACCAATTTCCCTCCATCCCAAGGATACACAAGCATCCTGGTTGTGGACGATTGATCGATTCTCTAAATCCTGCAAACTCATTCCCTTCAAGGGTCTGCCTACTGCTCTACAGATGGCAGAGGCACTCTTCCATCAAGTTTTCCGTCACTTCGGACTCCCAGAAGACATTGTCTCGGATAGAGGTCCCCAATTCATCTCACGCGTCTGGACTGCTTTCTTCTGTCTCCCAGGGGTGTCCATCAGTCTCTCCTCCGGATACCATCCTCAAACCAACGGCCAGACTGAGTGTAAGATCCAGGAAGTCGGGAGATTCCTGAGGCTGTACTGCTACCAGAACCAGGAGAGTTGGAGCCAATACCTACCCTGGGCAGAATACGCACAAAATTCACTGGGAACAAAACCACCACTGGGCTCATCCCGTTCCGATGTGTCCTGGGCTATCAGCCACCTCTCTTCCACTGGTCAGGTGAGCCCTCCGAAACTCCAGCTGTCAACCGCTGGTTCCAGCAAAGCGTGAGGGTCTGGGATTTGGCTCACGTGCATCTCCAACAGGCAGTCCGGAGACACAAAGAACAAGTCGACTCCGAAGATGTCCCACTCCGCATTACCAACCTGGCCAGAAAGTGTGGCTGTCCACCCAAGACATCCGTCTCCGGCTGCCTTGCCGTAAGCCAAGTCGCTGGTATATTGGTCCATTCGCCATCGAGAGGCAGCTGAACAAAGTCACCTACAGACTCAACCTCCCTGTGAAATACTGTATCTCACCGTCATTCCATGTCTCATTGCTGAAACCTTACACTGACCCTTTGTCTCCTCCTTCTACAGAGTCTGGTGATGCTGCGGTACCTCCTCCTCCTGCCATCGATGAGGCTTAGAACATCTACTGGGTGTGGGCCATCCACGACTCCAGGCGACAGGGTCCACTGCTGGAATATCTCATGGACTGGGAGGACTACGGCCCTGAGGAACGATGCTGGGTTAATCGCAACGACATCCTGGACCCTACTCTACTTACCAAATTCCATCAGGAACACCCAGATCGCCCAGCTCCTCGGGGTCGCAGCAGACCCCATCGTCAACAACACGTCCGGTCGTTATGAGCCGCCCGTGGAGGAGAGGGTACTGTCACGGAGTCACAGCCTGCACCCTCTCCACACTACTTGTTCACAATCACCGGAATTCTGATCACCTGTTCATCATCACCAGACTCTCATAAAAGGACTATCACTTTCCCTCACTCCTTGTCTGATCTTGCATCGACCTTCTCAAACTTAGGCCCTATCATCCACCCGGCGCAAGGCGCAGCGCAAGTGTGTTTGCTAGTTTCAGTCCGGCGCTGTTCGCATTTTCCCGTCCAGCGCCACGTCGTTTAATTAGCAAATGCATTTGCACCCATTGTGTCTAAAAAAGAGGTCTGTTCAGGCGCATTGCTGGCGCATTGCTATTTTAAGGAGCTGAAAATAGACTGTGCCATAGGCCAACTTAAACCTGGTCTAAAGTCTGGCGCAATGTTTTTTCTTTGTTATTTAAAGAGCGTGTTAGTATAGGCGAGTCCACAACGCACATACATGCTGCTTATTAAACACAGGGACACACAGCAGCACACAAACATGTCAAATATTAAAAATTTAAGGTTTTCCATGAATAAGAATTTTTTGTAGGCTAATTAAATATAAAAATGCCTACATGTCATAATGGATAGTCATCGCATGTATCAGAATTAGGCTATCTATTTCCATCTCAGAGACGCGTTCTGTCTTTGCACTTGCCAAATTCTGCCGTGTAAATAGCAAATCCTACATGGCACGAACACAACTGGCTCTTAAAGGGAATGGAAGATGAGACTCTGGTTTATTGCACGTTACGCCCCCAAAAAACACCCATTACTCATTAAGAAAATAGGGACAACCCGTTTAGACCATGCGCCCTGGCGCGCCATTTTTCCGTCTTAAAATAGCAAAAGTGGATTTAGACACGCCCTGAGTGCACCTACACCGTGCGCTTCACACTTTGTGTTTAGATCGTTAAAATAGGGCCCTTACCTGTTCTCGCGCTACCTGTGTTGTTCCCCTGGATACCCATTGTCCATCTTCCTCGTCAGTTCCTCACTGCATTCACAACCCTCTTTGTGTCAAGATTATTCCTATTGCTTCACCTGTGTCTGAAACCTCTGTTCCAATAAACACTATTAATACGTTCACCTACCTGTGTTCCCGTCTGTGTCTGACAGCTTGATTTTCTTTTGCGTGAATTCTGAATGCCTGAGACTATAAAATCAATCAGACAACTGTTTTAATAAAATCATAGCCATACCTGTCTAGAGCTACTGTAACTATAATTTGTAAATAATACAATTAAGATTTATTTAATTTTATATTTTATTAAAGTTCTATTTTGACCTTAAGAGTAGGTATTTCTTACTTCCATAATATTTGAGGGAGGGGGCACAAACATACAATTCTGTTTAGGGCACCCATTTGCCCAGCAGCGGCACTGGTAATAGCATTTAGAAATGTATAATTTTATTTAGGCTTTATATGATTTCTTCTTTTTGTGACACCATTTTATTATCGTAACACCATGACTGTCAGTATTGCATGCGTTGTTTGATTCGGAATTTACAACTATATACTTTGTTTAAAATTTATGATTGCAGACCTCATATTTTATCCTATTTTATTATGTGGGCGACAGGTTGAGATTGCAGTAACCGATTCAGTAATATGTTGATGTTTACTTGTTTGCAGTTTGATCAGTTCTACAGCTCAATTTTTCTTGCTCGATGTGGAAACAGTTAATGTTACAGCCAGATGGTGTATGGAAAGAACCTGTGACAGAACTGGATAAAGGCTGATAAAGGCATTAACAATGAGGTTGAATCCTTGCAGTTTACACTACATTGTTATTATTATTAGTATTAATTTTATTATTATTATTATTGTAGATTTATAAAAAAAAACTGCAAGGATTTATACACCTATCATTTGTATAATGTACAGCGAGGGGCCTTGTAAATTTAAAAGCCAGTTCTGGTACAAACACAAAAACATAATACTTTCTCATATTCAGAAACATTCTGAGATAGAAAAGTGTGTTAGATGATGCTTAATTTCAAACTTTGGGCAGTTGCTGTTGTTGTCCTGGGTAATATTAGTTTTTGACATCTACATTGGACTAAATGAAAGACAACTGATTTATTCCATTTTATTTATGACATGTATTAAAAAGCCATGAAACATAGTATGCTACACTGTGTTGATCTGCATGACTTACATCTCTGGACACAAGCAAAAGCGTTTTACATTTATATTTATTAATTTAAAGAAACAGGAATACATGCCTCAAATTTGCTATTAAGATGAAATACTACTGGACAGGAAGTGATGACCTTTCATGTGACAAAAGCAGGTCTATATAAATATATACACATAAATGCCTGCTGTTTGAGAAACACATGATGCCATCCTAAAACAGCAATGATATCACATTTTGTAATTCCTAATCAAAGTTTCCAGGGCACTTCCGTCAGACAAATGTTGTTGAAGCACATTTCAAAAGATTTCAGCTTCATTATTTAATCACAGAGAGCACAAGAGGGAGACAAACTCTTACTTTAGAATTTAGTATCAGGAAAACATTTATCTTTATTATTGGAACTACACAGGAATATGGGAGTCTGGAAAGTGGACACAGTCATCACAACTGTATTTTAATCAGATTCAGGCATAACATAAAACTGAGTGTAAATGTAATTTTATTGGCAACAAACTAAAGGATATTGAATTGAAATGACATTGGTTTTAATAATATGATGTCTAAATGAGCTGCTCATTATTTTGAGACACTGGCAATAATAAGTTATGATCATATTATGTTGATAACCATAGTTCGTATTTTTTAAATTGAGATGCTAGGAATTTATGATTAATTTAAATGTAATGACAAAGTACCGGATATTGAATTGTAATGACAATAGTTCAAAATTTAGTTTAATAATTTTAATTATCTTTTATATTTTATCAAATATACTTGTATGTACATAAAAAACTGCCAGGCAATGCTTTGTCAAGCAATAAAAATCGTCATTACTTTGCTGTTCCAATTCAAACTATGCTTATTGCAGTCATATGCCTTTTTAATAACATGATTTTAATTTTAAATTAAATCCAAATCCCAATTGCTAAACGCCTTGGTTGCATCCTGTTTGCTACCTCAATTCAAATTCAATTCAAATCCTGGAATCCCACTGGAAAATTCAATTCTGGATTTCTCTGAACACGTCCCTTCAAAGCGCTTTACAATCAAGCAGGTCTACATTCTAACATCTTCTTGAAGGCTTTTCTGAAGCTGTCGTCCAGGAAGGCGTAGAGGAACGGGTTCAGACAGGAGTTGGCGTAGCTCAGGCTGGCAATGAAGTACGAGAGGCCGATGAGAAGCGGTGTGGTCCGCAGGTCTGTGGTCAGCGCCACGATGGTGCTGAGGTGAAAGGGCGTCCAGCAGAACAGGCACACGGCCAGTACGATAAACACCATGATAGTCACCTTCTTCTTGGCTTTGTCCAGCGCTTTGGCGTTGGTGTTCAAGCGCATGTGTCTTAATTTGTACAGCATCATGGTGTAAAGAATGCAAATCGTAGACACCGGAATGGCAAAGCCCAGTATGAGGGTGTAAATCCGGCTCGCTTTAAACCACAAACTTTCAGGACTGGGGAAACTTAGGACACAGCTTTTTCTCTCGCTGTCGTCGGGACTGATGTAGACTCCCGCGAACACGGTGAACGGCACGACGATGAGGATCACCAGCAGCCACACGCACAGGCTCACTATCTTGGCTGCCCGGTATGTGCGGTACGGCATGCGCTTGGAACGCACAGTCGACAGCACCACCAGGTACCGGTCCACACTCATAACCGTCAGAAAGTAAATGCTCGAGAAGATGTTGTAGTGGTCGATGCTTAAAATGATTTTGCACAGCACCTCGCCGAACGGCCAGTAGTGTAACAGATGCTCCGCTATGTTGATAGGCAGCACTAAAGTGAACAGGTCGTCGGCGATCGCCAAGTTCAGGATGAACATATTGGTCACTGTCTTCATTTTGGGTGCTTTGAGGATGACATATATGACCGCCGTGTTGCCCGTCAGACCCACGGCGCATATCACGGAGTAAATGACCGGGAGAACCACGTACAGATCTGCGTTAAAGAAGTAGTCAGCCGGCGGCGTGCAGTTCAGATCGCTCCTGTTTGGAGAGTTGTAGTATAAGTCCATGCTGTAGTTGCATGTTGGGTTTGGGATGAAAAGGCTCGTGGTGTTCTCCATTCTGTGACAGCTGAGCCTCCGGGGATAAGTGCTTTACTTTATAAAGATGCGCTATTGCTTTCGTAGATTTCTCCACGAGTCTAAGGTGGTCGATGTCTTTCATATGTCTCTTTGCACATCACGATATCTGAGGGTGATACAAAACATTGGCAACCCTGCAGAAGACAGACTATTCAGAATGTAATGCACGCTGACTTGGAAACTTGGAACATATGCGGATTATTTACAGAACAGAATATAACAGCGTAATTACTTTGTTATCAACAAAAACATACATAGGATAAAAACACTGCACGCCCAAAACTGTAGCTTATTCATTTACACACAGCAAATGCTACTTTTAAAAGTAAAGAAGCAACAGTTAGCGGTGAAAGGCGCGTGTTCTTACCGTGTGGGATATTCTTTCTCCGTGCGCGCGCTGTCCACTCTCTCAGCTCGCGCTTTCCAAACAAATAGGAAAGAAGTGAGACTGGTGACGTCACATTGTGCTGCGCGCTCTCCTCATCTGCTCCTCTCTGAAAGTCACGAATTATTTTTGATTGCCTATGTGTAGGGGGTTGACATGTTCTATGGTGAACTATTTTTAATGTTTCTGAAAGATGTTTCTTCTGCTCATCATGCCTGCATTTATTTGATCAAAAATACAGAAAAAACAGTAATATTGTGAAATATTATTACAACTTAAAATAATAGCTTTCTATTTAAATATATATTAAAAAAATAATTTATTCCTGTGATGCAAAGCTGAATTTCCAGCATCATTACTCCAGCCTTCAGTGTCACATGTAACATCCAGTCTATCACATGATCATTTAGAAATCATTCTAATATTCTGATTTATTATGAGTGTTGGGAACAGTTCTGCTGTCTAATATATTTGATGAATAAAAGGTTAAAAAGAACTGCATTTATTCAAAATAAAATAAAAATTCTAATAATATATATTCTAATAATATATTTTCTTTACTATCACTTTTTATCAGTTTAACACATCCTTGCTGAATAAAAGTATTGATTTTATTTAAAAAAAGAAAGAAAAAAAATTGCTGACCCCAAATTACTGACCAGTAGTGTATATTGTTATTACAAAATATATATATTTTAAAAACATAGCTTCTTTTCTTTTACTTTTTATTCAACAAAGTATCCTAAAAAAGTATCACATGTTCTGAAAAAATATTAAGCAGCAGAAGTGTTTCCAACTTTGATAATGAATCATCATATTAGAATGATTTCTAAAGGATCATGTGATAATGATCCTAAAAATTCAGCTTTGTATCACAGAAATAAATGATAATTTAAAGTATAATAAATTTAAAAACAATTATTTTAAATTGTAATAATATATCACAATATTACATTTTTTTCTGTATTTTTGATCAAATAAATGCAAGCTTGATGAGCAGAAGAAACGTCTTTCAAAAACATTAATGTTTCCAGACTTTTGGTCTGTACTGTATATATATATATATATATATATATATATATATATATATATATATATATATATATATATATATATATATATATATATGTATATATGTATGTATGTATGTATGTATGTATTGCATCACTTGATTAACATTTATTTCTGTGATGCAAAGCTGCATTTTTAGGATCATTATCACATGATCTGCTTGATGAGCAGAAGAAACTTCTTTCAAAAACATTAAAAATAATTGATTGTTTCCAAACATTTGGTCTGTACTGTATATATATATATATATATATATATATATATATATATATATTGCTGTATTTATGTATGTATGTATTGCATCACTTGATCACCAATGGATCTGCAGTGAATGGGTGCCGTCAGAATGAGAGTCCAAACAGCTAAGAAAAACATCACAATAATCCACAAGTAATCCACACTCCAGTCCATCAGTTGACATCTTGTAAAGTGAAACATTTTATAACAAATTTTGAACCTAAAATTAAGAAAAAGTAATGGACATATTAATAGATGAAGCAATGATCAGTGATTTTTAAAGCGTGAGATTACCAGTGTTCTATAAAAACGGATGCTTGCTTTTCAGAAGGTAAAAATCAGAAGGATTTTTATCTCACACTCTCTTTTGGCAACGTTTTGACTATATTTGACACTGGAGCATAAAAAGCAAGTCATAAATCACACAGGTATATTTGTAGCAATAGCCAATGTATTATTGGGTCAAAATTATAATAATAAATACATAAATAATGAAATAATGTTTTAAATTTACCACCGTAAATATATAAAAACGTTGGTATCACTTAAGAATAGGTAACACTTGTTAACTATTAACTACGACATTTCTCTCAATAAATTCTTAATTTGTTGCTTATTAATAGTTAGTAAGGTAGTTGTAAGGTTTAGGTACTGGGTAAGATTAGGGATGTAGAACAAGGTCAAGTAGAATAAGGCATTAATATGTTCTTAATTAGCACTAATACATGGCTAATACTCTAGTAATATGCATGCTAATAAGCAACTAATAGGTGTTACCTATTCTAAAGTGTTACCAAAATGTTTTTATTATATATATATATATATATATATATATATATATATATATATATATATATATATATATATATATATATATATATATATGTTTTTTTTTTTTAATAAATAATATGCATAGCTAAGAACTTTATTTGGACAACTTGCTTATTTGTTATTATTATTTACACCCTCGGATTCTAGATTTTCAAATAGTTGTATCTCGGCCAAATATTGTCCTATCCTAACAACACATACATTAAGGAAAAGCTTATATGTTCAGCTTTCAGATTATGCATACATTTCAATTTTTAAAAAATGTACACTTATGACATATTAATATATATTTGAAATACAGGATTACATTTTTCTGAAGGTTGTCCAGTGATGTACGTCATAACAGTGTTACATAAATGTATTTAGAGGCATGTAGACTTCCAATGAGCCTGGAAAATTAGCATGACAAGAAGACTTCACAATCCCGTGTTCTCTCTTCTTTTCTGTCATTATGATTGGGTTATCCCACCAGGTCTCGGCTCTCTAGTCATGCAAGAATAGTTCAATTTGGTCCTAAGCTAACAAGTAATTTTCTTACCCAGAGCACAAAGCTGCATGTTTTACATTAGAGAGCATGTGGCTGACTGTTCGATTAAACCACAACCAGTTATCATAAGAGTGAATGATTGGCTTATTGTTCAACATCAGATCCAGTGATTGGCTCACTATGCCCTTATCCAGTCATCATATGAGGTGAGTGATATATTGTTAAGCGAAAGATTGTATAAGAGTGACAGAGAATTTAGTTAAAATATTGTGCATTCCCATCTTAAAACAGAGTTATTTTTCAGAGGTACTGGCAAACGTTACATATAAGTAACTAAATGTTAATATTAGTACTTTTTAAAGTACATTAAGCATTTAAAAGTAAATATTAGCATCTCTTAAAAGGGTACCACCTCAGTGACAGTTTTGTATCTTTTGTTTCCTGAAAGTGTATGTTAGCATTAATTGATGCAGAAATTAACACATACAATTAACAATTAATAATACTTTAACAAGTGTTTTATACTGTGTGAAAAAAAGAGCATTGTGGAAATTACCAGCAGTTATCAATCTAGGTGTACGTATTATGATTTAACATAAATGAATGATGAAGAATCGTCTATCAACACCAACCTAGATTATTAAATTGCGAAACATTTGTTGATTTTGTTAGTTAATGATACTTAATTGAAACTGATCTGACCTCATGTTAAATTGCTGGCAATTAAAATTAAGCAAAAGGCTTTTCAGAGAATCCTATTAAAAGTTTTTGGTTAAAACCAGTGAGTTGTTAAGTGTTAAGGAATTTTCATCACCAGCTGTAGTAAAATTAGTTAAAACATTTGTCTAGTTTTTAATGAATATTATTGTGGAGCAGATAAAGTTCAGTGAGTTTCTATGCAAATGTATGATACTGGATACCTATGCATAAAGGCCTTTTGATAAAGGTAAATTATGATATATTGATCTATACCATATATGTCTTTCTTTACTTCACAATGCCCATTACATTTTTTTTCTGGTTTTGAAAAGGTAATGGCTGACTAATATTAAATGTATATAAACTGCAGTCACTAAATATCAAGTCTTTTCTCTCTTTTCCTATATTCAAATGAATTCCTGTGAGGTTTTATTGTCAAATGTTTGTATTTAAATGAGTTTTTCCGAGCAGTTGCTTGCTTGCTTGCTGTTCTTGATTTCCTGTTGTTGGAAGAATACAATCAGGTTCTGCAAATCAGATTCACAGTGACAACATAAAGCAGGATTAATGGTGACCATGAGCTGAGGTCAGTTTAGGACAAGGTACTAATGCACGTGAGATTGAGGATTGTAAATGCTAAGCATTATCTGATGTTGTTTCGCTTTTAATTGACATGACATGTTAATTAGTGAGGAGGAAAAAATATCAGATATCCTGGATGAAGGCCCTGCTGTCTTTTCAGTTTCATCCTTTTTTTAATTATACCCTTTGTGTTTCTCATCACTACTCCGTGATTAAAGGAGAATACCTCTTTGGCTTTCTGCACCGGAGCCCTGATCTGCGTCTCCTGATGATGAGCTTCATGAGCTTGAGTAACAAGATAGTTTCAGAACGGACCTGTGTGACTGATTGGCTCTCTTTAGGAGAATTAAAGGAAATTGACTTCTGATATTCTCATGTGTCAATACGCTCATTACCTGTGCATGCTGAGAGAGGAGATCCTAGACAACCTGTGGCCTGTTTAATGTTAAATTAAAGTCTCTGCATGACACAATGTGCAGAGAGCTGGGCCCACAACTCCTCTCTAAGATTTTCAATAATATTGTGAAAATCTCTTTTTAAAAAGGGATACACTAACTGCACTATCATTCAAAATGTGGGGTCGTTGAGAATTATATCTATTTATTTTGCATGGATGCATTAAAAGTGACTATAAAGACATGTATAATGTTACAAAAGATTTATGCTTTAAATAAATGCTGTTCTTTTGAATTCTTTGTATTCATCAAAGTAACTCTTTTTATATTGGTTTTATATACATGTAAAATTGTAAAATTGTTACTTTTTTTCCTTTTTTTTTTACTTTTTTGTACATATTCATTGATAATGTAAATGAATCAAATGTAAAGTTTAAGGCTCTTTATGTGATATCCATCATTTCAGTGAATTTTAGCAATTGCCCTGCAAACACTATTCAAATTGGTAGAAATGAATTGTTATGTAGTTTTGATATGATAGATTTGATGAACATGATATGCGGTTTGAACTAAAACATATGGTTTGTATGATTAGTGGGTTATGTCATCCCTCTGAGAAGTAAATTTCACTTTTTGTTTATGCTAATCATTTTTTAAAATCATAACCATGGTAAAAGTTTGATTGTCTGTCTCCCCAGTGTTAGATTATGGTGTCATTATTATAGCTGTTTTGACAATAGTGTTTATAAAAAGTTGTTGCCTTATGGTTTCCAATAGATTTTATTGTTTCAAGCATTCAACTAATGTTTTTGTGAGTCATCAATATGGGTTATTATCAGTGTTCGAATTGAAGGGGGATGGGGGGGTCCGGGACCCCCATAAGCATCAAAGGGACCCCCCATGATGCCCAAAAAAATGACCTTGGGGGGTCCCCTGTTTTTTCATTAAAACTAAAATAGAAACAATATCTGACATAGCCTTATCTGTTTTTTTTATCAAAGTATTGCGCTGCCGCTCCCATAAAACAGCTACTTCAAATTAGATGTGCGTCTGAAAATACACTCAAGTGCGCCACACACTGTTTTCTGAAGGAATTTACAGACTGCGGGCGCGGCGTCACCAAATACTCCTCGCTGCAGACTGTAGCGTGGTGACGTCACATATGTAGCGTGGTGACGTCACGTATGTACCGCGCATGCGCAGTAATGTATATGTATTAACCGTAAATACGATTGTGCGCCGTACTGACTGTCATTAATGCGCATATCCAGGTTCATTCACTTCTGGATGTTCGTAAGGTATGGTGGATATGAGATATTACATTTGTTTTCTTAAAAATTTGCGTTTAAATTGTTTTTAATTGTAAGAATGCTTTGGTCATAATCATAGGGAGTGTCATTGCAAACGTGTGCGATTTCAAACATTTATGACATGTTTTATGATATAGTATTCGAATGCTGGTCTTTCAAAGTCTTATTTCGCCTAAAATGAACCATTAAAGATGTCTTAAAATAGAGCAGAAAGACTTTATTAATGTAAGTAATTCAATTGATGGTTGCATGCATTGCATTATCAAAGATTAATAGATACTGTAACACATGTATTGTTCATTGTTAGTTCATGTTAATTAATACATTAACTAGTGTTTACTAAAGACACCTTATTTTAAAGTGTTACCTCTCAAATTGACCTGCATATGTCTTAATATGACTTTTTGGGGACATTGTCAGTGAGAAGAAATTCAGAGAAGAGACCCACTTCATGTGGCTAGAGTACTGTAATTATCTGTTTTTCTTTCTCTGACAATCTGTATAGCCCTCAACCGTAAAATTTTTCAAATTGAAAAAAAACTTCAAACTTTCAGGCCATGCTTTCTCAAGCCAAGCCAACCTAAATTTTGACTTGACAAAATGTATTAATTTAGTTGATGTTAATGCTGGTTATAAATTAAATCTCTTAGGTAGTTTACAGACAAAGCAAATAACACTTTTTCTAACACCATGCTATAATATATTTAAAAATACATTCAAATAATTTGCCTTGTATGGCTCTTCTGCCTTTCTTCAAAATGATTTAATATTGCTTTAGTATTGTTTTTTCTTTTATGTAAATTAGGTGTCGTGAACTGGAGTGCATTGTCTGAACAATACAACCTGAGTTCCGGGCGTCATGTTCTCTGACCCAGTGCATATGGTGCAGTGAGATATTTAAAGACTGTCCACCTGGATGTGTGAGGAATCGCAGGAGGAGAGTCCTGTGGGGGTTTTATCCATTCAAAGAAGAGGGCTACTGCTTGGCTTATTGTTTTATCAGTGATGGAGGTGAATTTTTTTCTTGTGTCATGTCTATAGTCTTAATCTATATTTGTATATACAATTATATTTTCTGTTTTGTTCTTTGAAATAAAAAAAAAAAAAGATCACTGTCATCAGTTTGGTTTTTTTGGAGGCACCTTGCATAAAATGGGATGCAGACACTGAAAATATACTGTATGTAGTCAACTGCACTTAAAACTACTTTATTGGTTTCAATGTTTCACGTGCAGAATTGCCAAAGAAAAAGAAAAATGTCCAAATTTATAGTTAATAAATAGATAAACAAGAACCATAGCAAAAGACAGATTAAAATAAAAAAAGGCAGTGGCTATTTACACTAAGTGCAAATGGCTATAGATTCCATTTATACTATGTTAAAATAACAGGATTTTCTGCTATTTATATTACTTATTGCAAATAGTGGCAATTATCTGCACCTCAGTATTGTAGTACATTATAAAACAGTATACAATAATTAGTGAGTGTAAATTATAATTTTAATTCAAATTATTAAATGGATGCCACCATATTAGGACAATAAAGCCCTCCCTCACAACTTATTGATTATTTCCTTACTTTTTATTCAAAATAAATGCTTTTCTGATGTGATTTGAAATTTCAAAAGGGAGAAAAAAACTGTCAAAAGGCAGATTCGGACCCGGATCGTTTGCATCAAATTGTGAACAACACACATTTTACCATCTGTACTATTAGAGCCTACAACTGTACTTTATCTGTTGTTATTTTGACTAGCTCAAAAAGAAATATAAGGTGCCATTAAAGTGTAAAATTACAATATACACAGTGAAGTAAAGTGCAACAGAATGTTAATATATTGTAAGTAAGATACTACACAGATATTACAGAATAAACTTTCATTCCATATAATTTTACCTCAGATGAAACATGGTTAAACATGGTTGTTTTTCCCGTCTTTTTTACACCTAAATGTTCTTTAATACATTAACATTTTATTAGAGTTTTCTGTTAAGCATGCGCATCGTTTTAATGCACGCACGACGCGAAAACAACTAAGTCATCATGCAATGCAAATTACAAGCGCATGCGCAGTAAACACATACGTACGAACGTGACGTCACCGCGCTACAGTCTGCAGCGAGAGGTGTCTCGACGTCACTGTGTGGTTGGCTGACAGACTGATCCTCCCTCATTATTTTACCTCACGGTGACGGTAAGATAATATTTCTTTGTTTTATGATTGTTTAGTACACCTAATTTACTGCTACTGAATAAGTGTTTATCTTAGAATCGGACAGTCACTTTTATTATAATCTTGGTCTGTCAATAGTTGTTTTTCTATCTTATAATGCAAGCTCACTATCGGATTGTTAGTTGTAAATTAGCAACCCATTCTCACTCCAAAAGCGTCAAAAACCGAAGCATGGTCAAGCGCCCCTAGCGCCACTTTTATGACGCCAAATGTGCCTCTCGGCGTCGAAATATCATCACACTACAACCTTCATTGCTTTAAGTGGGAAACTTTTGGCATCAAAACTTCGACACGAGCACATGAGATGTTTATCGCTATGAAATCACGTTCAAGAAGTCTCATTCAGCACACATCGCGATACTTGCTATCAGTTCCACAGTTTGGGTGAGTAGTCGTAAATACGCTCTTTTAATGCCTTGTATAAAATGTATTCTGTCTACTTTATTAATCAGATTGTTTAATTGCTGTATAATATCGTTCATCCGCGGCTGTCTTTGAGTTTCATTGCGTTTAAATAAATGAACACGCCTGCTAATTAGTGTGATTAAACTCTATCGTTCACGTGACGCGCCATAAACCTTCAATCCGTTTTATATTAATTTCAGGTTCAATGATGTAATTTGTATTTGTAGTAAAATCATGGTAATCACGACACTTACAATAGTAATAAATGAAATGTGAAGTTAAAACACAGTAAACGGGACATTTACCAAGTTTTTACCACAGTAACTGTAGTTTTACTATGGTATATTAATAATCAATACAACAATACTATAATCACCAAACCAGCTATGTTTGTATCACTGTAATGTTAGTGTTTTTATGTGCTTTTATATGACAGATATCACAGTAATCATATGTTCTGTACCATGCTTTTAATACCTTTTAATGTAAATCCAAAAAATAAAACAAATTAAAAATAAATAAATAATAAAAATTTATTTTTTTCATCTTGCAGTTCATTCATATCAGTTTATATCTAAATATTTTGCTCACAAATCATTATTAACATTCTGTATATAATTCAATTTTATTTTCTCTCCCCTTTTTTATTATTTTTATTTTTAGCTGAAAAGACGTAAAGGAAGCAGTCAGCCCAGTGGTGTTTCTGGAGAGGTATACCTTCAGAAATGGAGAAGACAGAAAGCTGCGGAGGCAGACATTTGCAGCAGTAAGTCTGTGATAGTTTGACCCTTTTATCAAACATTCCTGCTGTTATAATTTGTACAGCATTTGTTGTTTCTTAAACTGTTGCACTGTCCAAATACCCACACTTGCCATCTTTGCACTTGACCACTTGATTACTTATTTGACGTCTTTCCTGTGTTTGTCTTAGTGTTCGAGTGAGCATGATGACCACAAGTGTGTGTCGAATTTTTCATGACCTTATGACTGTGTTTCCCAATCCTGATCCTGGAGAACCCCAGCATTGCACGGTTTTGGTGTCTCTCTTATCTAACACACACACTTTTGAGGTCTTGGAGTTGAACCAGGTGTGTTTGATCAGGGAGACATCTCAAATGTGCAGTGTTGGGGTTCTCCAGGGCCAGGAGCCACTGCCTTATGGGACACACTTATGTGTTTACAGAGATTTTTAATATCTAATTATCCATATTTCACATGCTGTACATTGGACAGCTTTCCGTGACCTCTTGTGAGATCTCGGCAAAAAGTCTGACGATTTATTCCAAAACATGATGCATGATGGGATACACTAAGCGTTGTATAGCGCTCCGGAGCAGTATTGGAGAGGTTAAGTGTGTGTTAAGGATGCTGTGCTTTGGCATTATTAAGACCGGGGACGGTCTCGTTCACACACTGTCACGTACACACACTCTCAAGTGGCCAAGACTGCAAGTGTGGGTATCTGGACAGGGTCAAAGTCTTAAAAATGAACACAGTCGCACATCACAGTCTAATTAATTCAGTTTAACACTTGTATGATACTATACAAGCCCCAGGACTGTCTCATCTTACACTAGATGAGACAGTTTCACAGAAGAGAAAGAAGACCAAGGAAATTATTTGCTCAGGATGAGGAATGAAGATGGCCATCTTATACTCAAACAAAGTCCTCTGGTATGTGTGTGTTGAAGCAATGCTGTGTTATTACAGCACTTTATGATGATCTCTCACGGAACTGTTCATGTCAGCCTTGATTTTTTTTTTATACTATTACAATTACAGCATGTTAGCAAAGTGTGACTGGACATTTTTAATCTTATGTTTTTAAAAACACACCACCTGTTTTAAAAGCAGACAAGTATCATGAAATTGGTTTAGTTGATATAAACACCAATTGACATTATTTCATTGTTTTGTAAATGTTGTCATAAATTGTGGATTGATAGTTGATTGGTTTGAAGCAAGGCCTTACGCTGCACAGACTAAAACACATTTGTGAGAGAAGTCAGGAACTTTGGAGAAAGATTCTAGAGGAAAAAGACACATTTACTGCAACAATAGATGAATTCTAGAGGCAAAAACTCCAGTCTCTGAGAACTACACATGCTAATGCAGTCTCATGAGCAAGTTCTTTGCTTCTGTAACTTTTTCTTAATTTTTGCAGAATGAAATTTGTATTGCAGTATTTTAATTTGTACAGATGATCTCATCAGCCAAATGAGGGGTTTTGACCAAGTGATGCTCTTGAAATGAGTGAAAGAAGAGGATGTGGTAAATTGTCTTCAAAGAAAAAACTTCTCAAAAGGTCTTAAAACAGCTTGAAGAATGGCAAGTGTACAGTACTACAAGGGTCATAGGCTACGTTCTCACTGCAGGGCTTAATGCTCAATTCCGATTTTTTTTAAAAATTGGATTTTTTTGCAAGGCCGTTCACATTTCCAATTAAATGCAACCTTTTGTGATCTCCTGTGTGAACGTGAAATGACCCAGAAGTGATCCGCATGCGCAGAAGAGTACTCAACAGCCAACGACATCACTCGTTGTTTGCGGAAGTAGCTAAACATGGATGTCAACAACAGTGTAGTCAACAGTGGAGCTTGTTTAGCAATATTAAAGTTATTTAAGCAGCATCGTCCGCCATGGTTGTTGTTTATCTTCTCATTCCCGCCTACTTCAACGCAGAATTATAACGTTTGTAGCGTATCAATGACGTACGGGTCGGATACATGTGACCTGGCCGTTCAGACGGAGGTCGCATTTCGAAAGATCGGATACGTATTGGATTTAGGACCATATACCCAAGTGGCCTGGGTCGCATTTGAAAAGATCGGATCTGTGTCATCCAGACTGTCATGAAGTGATCAGATAGGGGCAAAAAAATCGGAATTGGGTCGTTTCAGCCTGCAGTGTGAACGTAGCCATAGTTGCTCACCCTGCTAAAATCACACAGAACATAAGCTGAGCTCTCTGTCCATTAAACAACTTCATCTGGATTGTTTGTTTCACTTTGACCAGGTCTGGGATTTTAGGACTGAGAGATCCTCTGGCTGAGAACAAGCTATAACACATCAGTGCTGGATATCAACCACAAACTGTTTCCAGACACGAGAGAAGAAGATCATGATGGGGAGATGAAACCAGTTTAGATGTGATGATAAGGAATCATTATTTTCTGAAACAGTATAACATGTGTTATAGGTATCACATGATCTGTATCACAGTTGACTGGATGGGACTGTGACTTTTTCATCACTCATCTGTGTGAACTGATTAATATATGAGGTTAATGTATTTTTGATGATAATTATTTTCCTTGAATCTTATTTGTCTTGATGCTACTTTATCAACTTTATAGTCTATGCTTCAATCAAATGAAAATTGTGAATATTGTGTTCTGAAGATTCTTGGTAAATACATAATTTTACTAGGTAGGCTCATATGTGTTTATTTTAGACTTGGAAAAACTACATATTAATTATTGGGATTATTTTTTACTTAAGTCATAAACATTTTTGATCGGATTAATAACATCTGGGACATCAGTACACCAGAAAGTTACTTTTTATATTTTAGTAACAAATATACAATTTTTTTGTGAAATAAAGGGAGTTACGAGATTAATTATTTGCATTACAAGATGGTGCCATGGTCTTTATTGTTACATACACTTGAGGGATAACTGAGAATGTAGCAGGAATGATCAATGTGGATCTTGTACTGTATTCAAACCAAGAGCATGCACATTACTGATGTCCAGCACATGAGGAGAAAGATACGGGGGTGAGGAGGACATTTTTACACTGATTTTTGCTAATTAGTTTATATATATATATATATATATTAATATTCTTAGCACTGCATGAATTTGTCCTTGTGTAATAGTGAAGTATCACGTATAAATTGTCCTTGATTACTGCTTTACAGTGCATGGGGAATAGATAAAGGCAAGTTGTTGCAGGTTCATCAATTATATTTATTGCCATTTACTTCAAAAATCAAGAAATAATCTATTATTTTAATTATTAAATAATTTCTTTATAATTTTTCCATGTTTCATCAGATGGCCTCACAATGTTCTGTTAAAAGCTGTCCTTGTCATGATGTAAAAATAGAAAAGGTTGGTCTGTGAAAACTGTCAGATATAAATGTGACTCAGCTCAGTTTGTTGTCCATGATGAGGAGAATACATATATGTAGGTTTTACTGCCCTTCTACCCCCAGGGGCCCAGTAGCACCCCCCGGAAGAGCCAAAAAGTGTACATTTCAAACGGCTGTAAATCAGAGTCCAATTAACACATCAAAGAGAAAATGGGCAGGATTATTGCTTATGCTATGCTGATAAAATAATGTTGAGCTCAGTTTTCAGAAATAAATGGAAAGCTGGCATAAAAGCATTTTAAATATTGCTCACTGTAAAATACAACATTTCAGCCTGCCTCTCAAATATATCATAGAGGTTTGCACATTGAACATATTTAGATATCCAGTTTTTCTTAAAATAAATCATTTATTTCGTTTCGTTAATAAAAAAGTTTTAAACTACATTACCCACAAGCCTCCGTCGTTCTATCTATGGAAAGGCAAAACTAGGCGCTGTTTTTTGTAGTTCATTGAAGTTATGCTTAGGGTTAGGATCTTGCTAAAGATGTAATTTTTCTCAAGATAGCGACACTTCATTGTTGACTTAATATATAACTTATGTGATGATAGCAGCAAAACATACTTTTTAACATGATGCGCTGTTTAAAATGGGTTAAAAGATAGTCCAACCACAGACTGTCCTGAAAATTCACAGCCAATGACATCAAAGCTGAGCAGCGGCGTCACACTTCCTTATCCATTTATGACAAATGTCTTTTGTTTTTCGGCTGAAGGGATAGATTCGGTTAACAATAGATTAAATTTGCTACTTATTAGATTCTGTTTTATTAACGTCTACACCTTCCTCCGTTGTTCAGCTTGACAAAAATTGGGCAATATTGATGTGCACATGCCCAGCAGTCGCAGTTGTATTCAAAAGATAGATTCCTCTCATGAAATATAATTTTAAGATTTAGATTTTTGTTTGACCAAAGACAAATATATTTACTAATCAAAAGATGTGCTTCTAAAATTTACATTGTATATTATATTTGTGTTTAAATGTTACAATTGTTCACATTTGTGTTTCTGTGATTTACCATTCTCTACCATTTGAACTCTAGGAATAAAAACAAAAAAGAAAAAATGAATGAATGAATGAACAAATAAATACATAAAGCATAATGAAAATTCATATTTTTGTAAAGATCTTCCATTATTTATTGATATGTCAAACTCATTCAAAGACATACCCAAATTAGCTCGTTTTTGCCACCATAAAGAATAAAAAGGCAGTTATGTTGTAAACGTTAACTATTTTCAGTATGCAAATAAAAATGCTTTTATTAAAAAACAAACAGTAAATACAGTATGTCTTTCAGAGAACACTGGAAAAAGATCAATTTTCTTAAAAATTTAATTGACCAAAATATTATACAACACAATGTAAATGTTTCAAACTCACAAAATAACACCATGAAGACATGCATGTCAAGTGTGCAATATCATCTATAAAACTCTATCAGCACAGCATCAAATAAACACTGATTGTCCGAACAATGGAAGATAGAAAAGTGTTCAGGAAAACAAACACCAGCTACCTTTGACAATAACATCATGAATTCACTTCATGACTGGAACTAGGGGATGACTGTGTATGAATATCTCTTTTACTAAAACTTCTGATGAGAACTGATGCTTTTATTTTAATGATAATAGCATTAGGAAGACACCAAGTAAAGTTTACTGTATGAAGCTTGAAAAAGAGAACACAATGCTTTATCAATATGAAAAATATTATTTTTAACTATTGTTTTCATCACTGGTTCTGTAATGTATTCATGCAAAAATCAAACCACTGCAAAGTCTAATCACTGATCCAGGGACCATTTCTGTGTGTGGGGGGGATAAAGAGTTAACGAGGTGAGTCCTTGTGCATGATGGAGAACTACAGTGTTATCTGCAAACAATCCTGTAAGACAGAAAGGAAGGAAATATTATTAAATTACATTCAACTTGTACATTACATTGGGTTTTGTTTAGACCATAAAAGCAGCCTCTGTAAAGATGCTTTATAATTAAATGTTAAATGCATACATTATTGAATGCAAGTAATTAATAGCAAGCTATAGTCAAACTAATTCTTTTGATAGTGTCAGATGAGACAGTCCTGGGGCTTGTACAGTATCATACAAGTGTTAAACTGAATTATTAAGACTGTGATGTGCGACTGTGTTTAGGGTTCATTTTTAAGACTTTGACCCTGTCCAGATACCCACACTTGCAGTCTTGGCCACTTGAGAGTGTGTGTACGTGACAGTGTGTGAATGAGACCGTCCCCGGTCTTAATAATGCCAAAGCACAGCATCCTTAACACACACTTAACCTCTCCAATAATGCTCCGGAGTGCTATACAACGCTTAGTGTATCCCATAATGCATCATGTTTTGGAATAAATCGTCAGACTTTTTGCCGAGATCTCACAAGAGGTCACGGAAAGCTGTCCAATGTACAGTATGTGAAATATTGATAATTAGATATTAAAAAATCTCTGTAAACACATAAGTGTGTCCCATAAGGCAGTGGCTCCCAATCCTGGCCCTGGAGAACCCCAACACTGCACATTTGAGATGTCTCCCTGATCAAACACACCTGGTTCAACTCATCAGCTCATCAGTGAAGACTCCAAGACCTCAAAAGTGTGTTTGTCAGATAAGAGAGATACCGTGCAGTTTTGGGTTTCTCCAGGATCAGGATTGGGAAACACAGTCATAAGGTCATGAAAAGTTCGACACACACTTGTGATCTCATGCTCACTCGAACACTAAGACAAACACATGAAAGACGTCAAATAAGTAATCAAGTGGTCAAGTGCAAAGATGGCAAGTGTGGGTATTTGGACAGTGCAACAGTTTAAGAAACAACAAATGCTGTACAAATTATAACAGCAGGAATGTTTGATAAAAGGGAAACACTATCACAGACTTACTGCTGCAAATATCTGCCTCCGCAGCTTTCTGCCTTCTCCATTCTGAAGAAATACCTCTCCAGAAACACCACTGGGCTGACTGCTTCCTTTACGTCTTTTCAGCTAAAAATAAAAATAATAAAAAAGGGGAGAGAAAATAAAATTGAATTATATACAGAATGTTAATAATGATCTGTGAGCAAAATATTTAGATATAAACTGATATGAATGAACTGCAAGATAAAAATAAATTTATTTAATTACATTAAAAGGTATTAAAAGCATGGTACAGAACATATGATTACTGTGATATCTGTCATATAAAAGCACATAAAAACACTAACATTACAGTGATACAAACATAGCTGGTTTGGTGATTATTGTATTGTTGTATTGATTATTAATATAACATAGTAAAACTACAGTTACTGTGGTAAAAACATGGTAAATGTCCTGTTTACTGTGTTTTAACTTCACATTTCATTTATTACTATTGTAAGTGTTGTGATTACCATGATTTTACTACAAATTAAACTTACATCATTGAACCTGAAATTAATATAAAATGGATCGAAGGTCTATGGCATGTCACGTGACCGATAGAGTTTAATCACACTAATTAGCAGGTGTGTTCATTTATTTAAAGGTGCCATGTGCAAAAATTGAGGTAAAAACATACAAAAAATGGCCTACACGCATTAAAAGTATGAGAAGAAATAAGGGCGATGATGTCATTACAAAAATGTCAAGTTATAGTGCTGCAGAGATATCAACCTTAATTAGCAGTAGCATTACTAGCCCCGGCCCGACAGGTGTCGTAATACCAGTTTCGGCCATGGGAGGCGGTATGCGGGCAACATAACCACCAGCCAACCTGCAATACACGAATAACTCGCACGGCTTGTGGGCGTAATCTAACCTGATGTCAATCGTGTGGAAAGTATAGCCCACTACTTCACTTCAGTTCAGGGAAGAGAGCGGAAGGATAACTTAAGCCCTTGGCAAGAGACCACCACCCGCCAAGCGCTGATCGTCTTATTCTTCAACTCTCGCGCCGAGGGTTGAAGAATGTTCAACTTTGGATAGAACGCTGCGCTCATCACTGCACTTTCTAGTCAGCTGACCAATCAGAGTGCAGGAGGGGCGGGCCAAATTCCACACCAACCAGCTGTCACAACTGTTATTTCTTACAACGACCTGTCAACAAGCGCAACAACGAGAAAATGGAATATAAATTCATATTGCTGTTTTTTGAGCATCCAGAGCATTTAAGTCAGAAAAAAAATATTTACCAAATCAGATACAAGTAACAGTTTAGTGGTTATTCTGTATAATAGCAACCAAAGCGTCTCAACCACTGATCTATAATATAGATATCATATATAGATCAGTGGTCTCAATTGAAAAAAAAAAAAGCGCTCTCAAGCGCTCACAGTTGGGCGTTTTCAGCAGAGCGCCTGGCTTTTTCGCCTTCCTAAAAACGCTTTGGTTGACACAGGGCCTAACTGCTCAAAAACAGTGTTAATTTAATTAAGGACATTATTACTGATGAACATGCTCATCAGGTGAAGGCTTTTTTTGTGTCAACGATGACAAAGCAGGGTTGCTAACTCACAAATTGTGCATGAGAGACACATGCATTGATTATCACGCCGAAGACAAACATGCAGATCAACCGTTTTTGTTATGAATTGTATCCCATTTTCTGCTTTTATGTATAGCCTAATACAATTAGTGTAGTATTTAAGGTTAAATGGAGAAAAGGGTTTTAAATTCAGTGCAAAGAGGAATATTAATTAATGCAAGAAAATACTGAATTTAACCCAAGAAAAGTAAGTACAGTAGGCCTATTCATGTGAATTGATAGTGAATTAAGAGATCGAAATTGATTAATGGTCATCAGCATCGTAATCGTATCAAATTCTTTCTATTTTTTTCCCTCTTGTAGAAACACTATTGTGACAAAACATATTTAATGTAGTCTCTCATTCACCACTATAGAAGTTTACCCAACTATGACAACTTCCGCTAGAAAATATGAAAGGGTTATGTAACTACTTTCAAGATTAATTTGTTTTTTAATAAAATAAAATGCATACATGTGCACTGTTCAAAGTATATAGATTTTTATTTAATTTTACATATAGCAAATGCTCAGCTGCAAAAACATGTTCTGAAACACACAAAGTAAATTAAATTCACAAGTAAAGTAAATGAAATTATATTATTATATGAAATAAATAAATAAAAATATATATTATTAGTTTTTTTTGTTGTTGTTTTTTTTGAGTCGGGTGGGGGGACCCCCCAAGAGCTTTGACACAATTCGAACACTGGTTATTATAAGCATAGAAAGTCAGCAGGGTCTGTTTGAAGTGGAAGTGGCCAAATTAATTTGACTGAAACAGTAGTTTATTAATACTACTAGTTTAATTATCAAATATTTGCACATATTAATGCACTTTTCCATCTTTATTCTATATCTCGAGGAATAAGGCCATATAGTAATCCATTTGCGGGTAAAAATTGAACAACATTATTTATCCACTTTTCCCTACATTTCAAGCTCTGTTGCCTTTTAAACTTCTGCAAAATAGAATAAATATCTACTTGGAAACAAGACAACTTTTGTCAAGTGCTATTTAGTCTGATCATTGTAATCAAACGCAGTGGATCAAAGCTTTGACATTTTTTGTACAGACAGTTTAGCCTTTGCATACCATAATTTACAGTGCAGTGACATTTTATTTTTACATTTATGTCCTTAACAAAGGGCTTCTTCCCTGGAACATGCCAATTAACCATATGTGTAGTTGAAAATACAAGTCAAATGCTTAAGGTAAAATAAAATTACATGCGTGAGAGTTCTAGAAATAGTTACATCTGGAAGATGTGTCTCTTAGGCTTCATTTGAACTGTCAAATCTGATCTGATGCTCAGTGTGGCATCTATACAGTTATCTATGTGTGAGGATGAAGAGATTTATGGATGGGGAAATTTTTGAGATGCTGATGAGTAGGAGTTGGGAGCAAGGTGACGTTTGATGATCGGCTAAATGGAGCAGGAAGCAAGCAGCCTTTGGCAGCTCCTGACAAAATCGTAGCAAGCAGGAACTCTCAGCGCTTAAATATATGATGATCAGGCTTGAACAAGTGTATGTTGTATTTATATCTGACAGTAAACATCTGATCCTGAAGTTAAATTTATCCACAAGTTTATCTTTACAATTCATGTGTGTTCACTTTCTTTGTTTATCTACAACTGTGACATGATGTAGGAACATTACATGCTTTCTTAAGTCATTTTCTGTATCACTCCAAACATCCATAGTGTTTACAGCTCTGTTCAATATATGTATATATATATATATATTAGTGCTGTCAATCGATTAAAAACTTTAACTAGATTAATCACACATTTTTTTCTGTGATTAATCGCAATTAATCGCAATAAAAAAAGAAATGTTTTTGTACGTTTTTAATATATTTTTTAATGTAATAATTTCACAGTTAATCAAATTAATGTAGAAACAACATAAAGACAGTATATTTTAAATACTTGTTTAAATGGCATCTTTTTATGAATGAAGGCCAGTATTACTGATATTAATACAGCTACTGATTTTTTTTTTTTTTTTTACATTTATTATTAGGCTTCAAAAATATAACAGTTTTTAATTTAAGTTAACTTAAAACAATGCTAACATAAACCCATAATAAATGTCATGTTTACTCCTGCCCTTCCTGTCTTAACAGTTAGGAAATATACAGAAATGTAATAAAGTTATCAAAGTTATATGCAGTCTGCACTGCATAAACTATAAATTAAATAGTTAATCCTTATTAAAGCTACAATAGTTATTTAGTCAAGAGTAGCGAGTCATTTTCTCTGTTCCCTTTGTTCTTTAACTTTACTGACAGGAAGCTTTATTGGCTGCTGTCCCTTTAAGAGCAGACAGACACGCGGATCTCACCGTTTATATACTGTCTATGGATCTCGCCTCATTCTCTCACAACTCTTTTTGTTCATTTTAGACTTTATATAAATCATTTAAGATTGCTCTTATGAGGATAATCGACAAAACTGGCACTTTGGGATGTTTATTGTTAGTTCAAGCGCTTAAGAGAACTGAATTCTGGCGCCCTGTCTATGCATTGTGTGTGTGTGTGTGTGTGTGTGTGTGTGTGTGTGTGTGTGTGTGTGTGTACGTGTGTATGTGTCACATAAGGGCATTCACAGACAGTGCATTCTCTTTTGTCTTGCCGCTCTTGAAATGTTTAAAAGCATTTAAATGAATAAGAGCGCGATCATATAATGTAAAGCTAGCCAACGGATGGCAGAAAATACGGATGCTGCGTTAATTGCGTTAAATATTTTGACACTTTAAACCAGACAAAAATTAATCGCATGCGTTAACGCGTTAACGTTGACAGCACTAATATATATATATATATATATATATATATATATATATATATATATTAGTGCTGTCAATCGATTAAAAACTTTAACTAGATTAATCACACATTTTTTCTGTGATTAATCGCAATTAATCGCAATAAAAAAAGAAATGTTTTTGTACGTTTTTAATATATTTTTTAATGTAATAATTTCACAGTTAATCAAATTAATGTAAAAACAACATAAAGACAGTATATTTTAAATACTTGTTTAAATGGCACCTTTTATGAAGGAAGGCCAGTATTACTGATATTAATACAGCTACTGATTTTTTTTATTTTTTACATTTATTATTAGGCGTCAAAAATATAACAGTTTTTAATTTAAGTAAACTTAAAACAATGCTAACATAATAAATGTCATGTTTACTCCTGCCCTTCCTGTCTTAACAGTTAGGAAATATACAGAAATTTAATAAAGTTATCAAAGTTATATGCAGTCTGCACTGCATAAACTATAAATTAAATAGTTAATCCTTATTAAAGCTACAAAAGTTATTTAGTCAAGAGCAGCGAGTCATTATCTCTGTTCCCTTTGTTCTTTAACCTGTTAGTCAGCACCCCCCATTATCGGACTCACAGCTGAAAGTGCTCTAACTAACTTATAATTGTAATAGTTTCCTACTTCAGTGTGTTACAAACATAACTGTGGTGTCTTTAGAAAGAAGACCCTTTGGGCTTCACTTTTTATCAACCAGATTTGATAATGCTCAAAAATATTAAAAGTTATAGACACTGAAGTGCCTTGAATTTTTTTTGCCACTGTTAAATATTTTTTTATTTGATATAAAAATACATGAAATAAGTCCTGGAGCAATCTAGAAAAGTAATGGGCTTCTATTTCAAATCTGAATAAAATATCATGAAAAAATGAGACTCCTGCAAATATTTTTCTGAGACTATGTCTAAACCCCCCCCCCACCCCCCCCCACCCAAATATAAGAAAATATATTTCCCAATAGTATTGAAGGCTTCTACAAACTATTTAGTCAGTAAACATACCACTGCATAGTTTTTTTTCAATTATAAAACACTAGACATAAACTTAGACATCATATAAATGATTTATTTGAGCTCTAGAAAAGTACAATAAGAATAATTTGAGTAAGAAAAATCTGAATAATAAGAAAAATAAAAAAAGTTTTAACATTGTTTGCCAATATAGAACATCCTGAGATTGCTAGAGATGCATATCTTACAATGAATTACGATGCAAATAAGTGCTGATGTGCTGATGGCCACTTATACAGATGATAATAACACAAATGTGCCGAAGTAAATAATCCACTCTCTCTATTCATATAGACGCGTTCACTTTGATAGCCGTGACCATTCAGTAATAGCGAGCTGATTTGGGCTGATTTGCACTCAAACAGATGGTAATCATGCAGATACATTCACATTCAACATAAAACACACTCTCACATATATAAAAACTCTCTAAAATAAAAAGAAAGAAAGGAATTTGCGATCGCTGTAAGTTCCGCCTCCATCAGCTGACAGGTGCGTCAGAGCGCGTCACCAGCTCTGAAGAGAGAGCGCCAAATTCAAATAAGCCATAGTGTCTTATGTCTAAGCCATAGAGTCTTGCAAAAGTAGGAGGCGTGGACCACCCCGCAGCATTGCAGATGTCCAGCATGGACACACCTGCTAGAAAGGCCTTGGAGGCCACCATACCCCGTGTAGAGTGAGCCTTGGCTCTCGACAGCGGGGGACGACCAGAGGACTCAAAGTGGCGTTGATAGTCTCAACTATCCAACGACTAAAACGACTCTGCTTAGAAGCAGGAAACCCCTCTTGTCCAGCGCTCGAGCTGGACACACACAATTTAGCTTCTCTTGGTCGCGCTCCCGAAAGGGAGGAGGACAGAAGGCCTGCAGCACTACAGGTTGTGGTGTGACAGAAGGCACCTCAGGAACATATCCCGCTCGAGGGTATATGAACACTTTGGTCATGCCAGGTGCAAAATCAAGATAGGTAGGGGCCACTGAGAGGACCTGTAAATCTCCTACTCTCCTCAGAGAGGTAATGGCAAACAGAAAGGAGGTTTTAAGAGTCAGATGTCTGCAAGATCTCTTGAATCGGTTTGAATGGAGATTTGCAGAGAGCCTCTAACACCACACCTAAGTCCCAGGGGGAACACAGGACCGTACTGGAGGTCTCAGCCTCAGCGCACCACGGAGAAAACGTGTAACTAAGGGGTGTCTTCCCAAAGACTGGCCATCGAGAAGGGCGTGGTAGGCCACAATGGCCGCCACGTAAACCTTCAGCGTGGAGTGTGTCAACCCTGCAGAGAGCCTGGCCTGTAGAAACTCCAGAACTGTACCAACTGGGCAGTTTGCTGGGTCTAGCTGGCGGTCTCTGCACCATGAGGTGAAGAGTTTCCACCTCAGGGCGTACAGTTTCCTCATTGAGGGAGCTCTGGATTGGAGGAGGGTCTCAACAACCTCAGTTGAGAGACCTGCTGCTAATAATTGTGCCCCGTCAGAGGCCACACCAACAGCTTCCACAACTCCTGGCGAGGGTGAATTATCGTGCCCTGCACCTGTGAGAGTAGGTCTCTCCTGATCGGTATCTCCCATGGAGAGCCGTCGAGGAGAGACCAGGTCTGCGAACCATACTCGGCCCGGCCAGAACGGGGCTACTAATAACAGTCGGACCCCGTCCCGGCGTACTCTCGCCAGACCTCCCGGGAGCAGAGCAATAGGGGGAAAGGCGTACAGACGAAGCCTCGGCCAGGTCTGTACCATAGCGTCCAGTCCCAGAGGAGCTGGATGAACTAGAGAGAACCAAAGGGGACATTGAGATGTCTCTTGAGTCGCAAAAAGGTCTACTTGAGCCCTGCCAAAAACTCTCCATATCTGCTTCACCACCTCAGGGTGAAGCTTCCATTCCCCAGGCCTCGGCCCATGCCTCGACAGTATGTGTGCTCCCTTATTTAGTTCCCAGGAATATATACTGCTCTTAATGAGAGGAGTTTGCTCTGGGACCACACAGGGATCTGGTGCGCCAGCTTGTACAAGGGGCGCGAAAGCAGACCTCCCTGGTGGTTAATGTAAGAGACCACCGATGTGTTGTCGGTGTGCACCAACACATGGTGACCCCTTAGGTCTGGGAGGAAGTGCTTCAGTGCACGATAAACATGCTAGCATTTCTAGACAATTGATATGCCATGTCAGATGGTGACCGCTCCACAGACCATGGGCAGGGTGGCCAATCATGACTGCACCCAAGCCACTGAGGGATGCATCCGTCACTAGTATTACACGGCAACAAGGAGCTCCCAGCACCGGGCCCCGATTCAAGAACCAAGGTTTCTTCCACATGTCTAAGGCACGGAGGCAGCGCCGCGTGACCTTGATAGAGCGAAGTGGATTGCCCCTCTGGGAAAATCCCTTGGTCCTGAGCCACCACTGTAGGGGTCTCATGTACAGCAGTCCAAGAGGTATCACATTGGACGCAGCTGCCATCAGACCCAACAATCTTTGAAATTGTTTGACAGTGAGTGGCTGGCCTTCTCTGACTCTCTCGAATGAGATGAGGATCGACTCGATACAAGCAGGGGACAATTGTGCCTGCATCGCAGTCGAATCCCATTCTACGCCGAGATAGGTGGTTCTCTGAACCGGAGAAAGTACACTCTTCTTGGCGTTCAGTCTCAAACCCAGCTCCCCCATATGTGCGAGAACGACATCTCGATACCGAGTCGCCACCTGCTCTGACTGAGCTAAGATCAACCAATCATCGTTATAGTTGAGAATGCGGATGCCCTGCATACACAGGGGAACCAGAGCTGCGTCTACACATTTTGTGAACGTGCAGGGTGAGAGTGCAAGGCAGAAGGGAAGTACTCGATATTGGTAGGCTTCGCTCCCGAAAGCGAACCTCAGAAACTTCCTGTGTTGTGGAAGGATGGATATGTGGAAGTATGAATCTTTGAGATCTATTGTGACAAACCAGTCCTCGGACCTGATCTGAGCTACAACATGCTTGATCGTGAGCATTCAATCTCATAACTGAACGATTTAAGACCCTCAAGTCTATAATCGGACGCAACCCCCCATCCTTCTTTGGAACTATGAAATACCGGCTGTAGAACCCGGACTCCCTGTCTTGAGGAGGGACCACCTCGATGGCCTCCATCTCTAATAGGGTTTTCACTTCCTGTTTCATAACCAGACCCTGCCTGGGGCCGACTATCGTCGGAATGACCCCGTTGAATCTCGGCGGTGCAGAGCCAAACTGAATACGGTAGCCTTTATCTACTGTATGCAGGACCCATTGAGATACATTTGGCAGTAGTTTCCATGCTGCTAAATAATCTACTAAGGGAATCAGTCTCTCGAGACTGACCTCTGGTGTAAGAGGGGCCTCGAAGGGGCGGCGAGCATCTCAGCTCCGCTTCGCATGCGGGCGGAAAATACTGAGAACATTGCTTGCTGGAGGCCGTTGCGCCCTGGAACTCTGCCAGGGTTGGCAGACCGGCCCCCAGAGGGCACTGAGGCGAGACGGGCACTGTGTAATGTGGTGTACGCCGCTCTACCCCAGACTGCAGGCCCTCTGCAGTCGTGACCGAAACGTGTCAGGACTTCTTAACCGAGGGCCTCACAGCCTGAAGTACGGCTCTCCGATCTGCCTTAGGCAGGGAAAACCCTGGTTCAGAACGTTGCTTCAGCCTTCGGTCCCGACGCAGGGTAACTGGTAACTGCTTGTGTAACTGTTTGTCTGTGCAACTGATGTTTATGCAGCTTATGTTTGTGCAACTGCGAGCTCATCGACGCCCTCCGTTTCAATCTCCTCGGAGAAAAAAAGGCGGTGCGTCACGGCCGTCACTCGGGGGGAAGGACCGCAACACTCGGGCTTCCGCACCCGGAGATCGGGCAGATCTGGCGGGTGAGGTAGGAGATAGGGACGTGCCCATATCCATACCCTCCAGCAGATCTTATCTGCGAACCCAGCGAGTGCAGGCGGCGCTCCGCCTCGGCGAAAGTGGGACCGACACCGCGAGGAACGCTGGCGAAGACTACCCCTCGAGAGAGTCCTCCGTGATCGAAGCGTCCACACCGAAGCTTGTACCAGTGCAGGCAGTCGGCTCCCTAAAGAGCCGAAACAGCTTGCCTCGATCCCAGACAGACCGCGCACAGACCGTGTATTCCCACTCGTGATGAACACACAATCTGAAACGCGATCTGGATTCGCCTTTCAGATGTCTCGTCTTAGTTTTGCTCTTTGACTATTGCTTACTCTTTGAGGAGCTAATAGTGACAAACAACAATAAATAAGACTGACAAGACAGAATGACATGCACACACAGAGCGCTTGCTGAAATATGCGAAGCTGAAGCCTGCTGCGTGGCTCGTGCCTTTATAGCTTCCTGGTCGCTTACGTCACCCCGCCCGTGGCGTCACGCTCTTCTATAAGACAGATTGGATATGATATTCAGAGTCGCTCACGCTAAACGCGTTCCCCAAAGCGTTTTCGACGCAGCTTGAGTTCCTGAAGAGGAACTCTTGATTGCATGTGATCACAGCTGTTGTTTGGGAACTTTGCAAAAAGTGTTTTTTTTGGGGGGGGGGGGGTTTGGTTTTTCAGTAACAGTCTCTTCCATTTTATAAATGTTCTTCTTACTTTTTCTCTTTGCAATTCTACCTCACATCATGTGGTACTAATACAAGCCAATAAAATCAGTGGGAAGTCTGTTTTACTGTTCCCTAAACATTCTTTCTGAATTCATTCAGCGAATAATTGCAACAGAAATATTGGCTTGTTTACTTGTTAGTAATTGGATGATTATGACATGGAGGGGTTGTTATCTGGTTCCATTAAGTGTGTAAAAAATTAAAACCCTTCCCTATGTTATCCAGTGATGTGCTGTCTATGTGCTGTCTAATGAAACCTATTTTAAACACTGAATGAGCAATACAGAGTTAGAACAACTCAAATAATGAAAGTGGTTGTATTTTGAATGTGTTGTATGACAGTAGAGTAATAGAACACACATTTAAATATTTTCTATCACAATTCAAATATTCTTTCTCACATAGTATTACAGTTCCACTTGGTGAAGGTGGGAAAATCCCTCTTGATTAAACAGCACTGAGAAAACTCTAGGATATTAATTATAAAGCCAACTGTTAATCATGGCCCATAGACTTTTAGTCTAAATCTGAAAAAAAAATAATAATAATAATCATATATATATATATATATATATATATATATATATATATATATATATATATATATATATATATATATATATATATATATATATATATATATATATATTAATAATAATAATAATAATAATAAAATAATTATTTATTTTTATTTGGTATATTTATTTGGTTTTAAAAAGTGCCACATGTGCATTGTTGCACAAATAATTTTTAAATTACAATCTTTAACATAAAGTTTCCTCACTTGAACATTAATGAGAGAGTAAATGAGCCATGAAAATGAGAATTAGATCTCACTGATAAGGAGCTATTTCCTCCGAGAACAAAAACCTCATCAAAAATGTAATTGCACATGGAGTGAACAAGGCCATCATCCACTACTGCTTGTGTTTATCCTGTTTATTGTGTTTGTGTAGTGGAAGGTGTATCATTAAAATGCACGCATGTGAGACTCCCACTGTGACCAGAAGCATGCGTATGACATTTATTTAGTCAAACAAATATAAGCTGTCAATACTGCTCAGGTTCATGTTTACACCCACAGTTAAAGGTTAAGATTTCGGCCATTAATGTGGCGTAGGAGGTAAAGGTAGGTGTTTAAAACACAAAAACTGCCATGCTGGATATAAACAAATGACATTTTAGTTCATGCTGGATTTGAAGCTGAATACAATAGAACCTGTCAATATGTATTAATGAATATGGCTGTTTTTATTCTGTTTATTCACTCTTTCTCATGTGTGCATTACATTTTAATAAATCTATTTTGTGCACTGTATAGTTCATTATGGTCTGTATTGATCAGTGAAATAAATAAAAAAATTAAATAAAAAGAAATAAATATTTACACTTGAACTTTGAACCTATGTAGAACATGCAGGGCTAAAATCAAAGAGACGTCACAAAACTAATTAATTACAGATGGTCACTCTAAACTTTAACATTAGTATGAAAAGAGTTTTTCAGCTGCTTACACACATTTTCAAAACTTATCCTGTTAAATCCTGTTAGATTTGAATAAGCTTACAAATCATACAAAATGAAAACCAAAAAATGCAGAAAGTTTCCTGAGGGGTAGCTGTTGGGTTGGTGTGCGATAGAAAATACAGTTTCAGTTTGTACAATACAAATATATATATATTCTTCCGCCTCTCTGATGTGCTGAGTTTTTGGCTAGCTTGCAGTACTCTTACCCTTCTGATTCTAATGATCATGCTGTAGGTTGAGCCCCCTCTCTCGTTGAGAGCTGGGTTTATGGTCCCTTAGTAAGTAAATTACTGCTAGCTGTACCAGCATTGGAACATGCGGAAGGTCAAGCTCCCCTCTCATTTGAGAGCTGGGGGTTTGCTCCTCCCCTTAGCTAGATATTTACTGCTAGCCACTCAAGCATTATACCATAGATTGGTTTTGGGATGTTCCATTCCATCTATGAGCTGCTTTTTCAGAGTGCCACGAGAGCCCCTTAGAATGGTCTCCTAAAATCCATGTTATGTAAGTTTGCACGTGAAGTCTTTGCATACTTTCTAAAATCCACACTGTGGTAAGTTTGAACGCTAGTGCTCTACATTCTTTTCTAAAAACGTATATGGTAAGGGCTTTGCATGGTTACTTCATGTCCTTTCTTGAGCTGGTAAAACCCCCGTTCATCTTGGGTGCCACTCCACCTATGTATCCTCAGGACACCTATTTAAAAAGGGTGTTACTACCAGGGATCTGTTGAGACAGTTCTTTCATCAAGCTTATGCAAGAGCAAGTGGTAGCCCCTGTGTGAAAGGCCAAGACTTAGTATGATGTTAGGCTCTTGGTCGTATCCCTTTGAAGGAATCTCTTCTTGATTCCAAGCCTTGAGATCTAGGCCTTTGGCCGTAAGGGATAATGTCACGGGCAGCCGTCTAACGTCCCAGGGGAAACTCCCATGGAAATGGTAGAGTTGGTACTTAGTGCTCATCATGGTTCTGGCCTGTACTCCCCTCAACATGGTGGTGTGGATATACTATTCCCATAATGACCCCTAGAGGACACAGTTTGAAGTTCCGAAGGGAACGTCTCAGGTTACTTATGTAACCATGGTTCCCTGAGTAGGGAACAAGACAGTGCTTCCTCTAGCTTCCTGCCATGCTTTGGACGCAAGCTTCAGATGAAGAAGTGGATGACATGTTCTCCCAGCGCCTATTTATACTATAGTCACACCGGTAGTGTCGTCATGGGCTGTTGGTGGCCAACGTGTTGTTGGTGTTTTTCAATGTATGCTTCAGACATAGGTCACGATGAGGCTTCCCCATAGCGACCCCTGGAGGATGCAGTGTCTCATTCTCTACTCAGGGAACCATGGTCACATAAATAACCTGAGGTGTTTTGTGTGTGTGTGTTTGTGTGCACTTTAATATATTTTAATGTTACACCTTCTTATATAAAATAAAACAAAGCACAGAACAAGTGGTTTATTTATTATACAACATTCAGTAGCTGTCCGCGACAAACAATGTTGATCTGCCGTGGTACATGTCCTTGTGGAGATGGAAAGAATGCCGTCTTCTCCTATTCCATTGTTGTCTCCTTTTGTAGTTTTAAATAACGATTTATTGATTTTGATATTTATCAAAAGACGCGGACAACGATGGAGAAGAATAAATGAAAACTTTGAAGTACTATTCAGAAGTACTGGATAAATCACCCTTCAGATTGACTAAGTGATTAATTAAGTTAATTGATATCAGGTCTGTAACATGATTAGCTATAAAAGCTTTGTCTTAGAGAAGCAGAGTCTCTCAGAAGTAAAGATGGGCAGAGGCTCTCCAATCTGTGAAAGACTGCGTAAAAAAATTGTGGAAAACTTTAAAAACAATGTTCCTCAACGTCAAATTGCAAAGGCTTTGCAAATCTCATCATCTACAGTGCATAACATCATCAAAAGATTCAGAGAAACTGGAGAAATCTCTGTGCGTAAGGGACAAGGCCGGAGACCTTTATTGGATGCCCGTGGTCTTCGGGCTCTCAGACGACACTGCATCACTCATCGGCATGATTGTGTCAATGACATTACTAAATGGGCCCAGGAATACTTTCAGAAACCACTGTCGGTAAACACAATCCGCCGTGCCATCAGCAGATGCCAACTAAAGCTCTATCATGCAAAAAGGAAGCCATATGTGAACATGGTCCAGAAGCTCCGTCGTGTCCTGTGGGCCAAGGCTCATTTAAAATGGACTATTTCAAAGTGGAATAGTGTTTTATGGTCAGACGAGTCCAAATTTGACATTCTTGTTGGAAATCACAGACGCCGTGTCCTCCGGGCTAAAGAGGAGGGAGACCTTCCAGCATGTTATCAGCGTTCAGTTCAAAAACCAGCATCTCTGATGGTATGGGGGTGCATAAGTGCATACGGTATGGGCAGCTTGCATGTTTTGGAAGGCTCTGTGAATGCTGAAAGGTATATAAAAATATATATATACAGTACAGACCAAAAGTTTGGACACACCTTCTCATTCAAAGAGTTTTCTTTATTTTCATGACTATGAAAATTGTAGATTCACACTGAAGGCATCAAAACTATAAATTAACACATGTGGAATTATATATTGAATTATATACATAACAAAAAATTGTGAAAAAACTGAAAATAAGTCATATTGTAGGTTCTTCAAAGTAGCCACCTTTTGCTTTGATTACTGCTTTGCACACTCTTGGCATTCTCTTGATGAGCTTCAAGAGGTAGTCACCTGAAATGGTCTTCCAACAGTCTTGAAGGAGTTCCCCGAGAGATGCTTAGCACTTGTTGGCCCTTTTGCCTTCAGTCTGCGGTCCAGCTCACCCCTAAACCATCTCGATTGCGTTCAGGTCCGGTGACTGTGGAGGCCAGGTCATCTGGCGCAGCACCCCATCACTCTCCTTCTTGGTCAAATAGCCCCTTGATGCCTTCAGTGTGACTCTACAATTTTCATAGTCATGACAATAAAGAAAACTCTTTGAATGAGAAGGTGTGTCCAAACTTTTGGTCTGTACTGTATAAGACACCCTGATGAAGGCATGTAGCCGCAACGCGTAGGTGTACCTCTCACCATTTTTAAAAAAAAGCAAGCCAAGAATGTAATAAAGGCTTTTTAATTTTTTCACTGAGATATTCGAGTGCCTTGGAGTTCTTGTCTTCAGAAATCTGTTATTTAAATTGTGATTTAACTACAGAGAGCGATCAAAGAACGCTCCTTTTTTTCGGAGCTGTCACACATCGCGAGTATATATTATCTGCACTCTTGCCCAAACTGCCGTCACAATGAATGACGCTGTTATGCTGCACAACGGAGCTCTTACTGTATTCATGTGTTTGCTGTTAGTTGTGGTGAAAGCATTTTGTGAGAGAAAACGTGTTGCAATAATGACGAGATCACTGCATTCACGCGATAAACAGACTCTGTCTTCTCAATGCTCATCACTGCAGCCTTTCATGTGATGGGAAAAGATCGAAAAAATAATTATATAATCAACAAATCCACGATTCGTTAATCTCGACAGCTGTAGTATATATATATATATATATATATATATATATATATATATATATATATATATATTTGAGAGGGTTCCACATGCCACATCTATTAGATACAGACGGTTGGTCTGGGAACGCCCCCGGGAACGCCCCGTCACGTGATGTGAATTTAGCCCGTGGGGGAAAACCGAGCGCCAACCTCCCGCTCTCTCTCGTGAGGCCAATAAGGAAGTGACTAAAACTGCAATTCATCGACTGGCCGCTTGAGGCTGGCTGCAAAAGGGAGTCAGTTCCATAGACTCCCCATGTTAAAATGCCCAACTTTACAGCAGGAAAAAACATGTTTACTGCCTGGTTCAAAAAATTATTTTGGTCTAAATAGCTAATTTTGCCCTTCATAACAACTGTGAGAGGGATGAATTTTTTTTTATAACTCATCTGTTTAAATTATATTAAGACTTAAAGTTCTGCATAATTAAGGGCGTAGCCACTTGAGTGACAGGTGGATTGCCGCTGCTGACACTGCCGTCGTGCTGGGTGGGTGTGGCTTCAGCAACTAGCTCCCGCCTTTTTGCCCATTTTTGATTGTCTGGGAGAGTCGCGCGGTGACGCACTGCCAAGATGGCGACGGCCCGCTCTACACACTTTAGGCTTCAAAAACACACTTCAGGAATCTACGGGTGACGTCACGGACACTACGTCCATGTTTTTATACAGTCTATGGGGAAAACATTGCCTTGGCGCCAATTGAAATACACGGGACAATCACGCCGAAGAGTTGCTGTGTCGTTTTCTGTACCTCCAATAAACTAACATATTATGAATTGAAGTTCTACATCTTCCTAATAAACATACAGAGCCGGAAAGGATGACAAAATGGCTACAAGCAATAAGTTGTGAGGATGATCAAGGGAAGCTGTGGAATCCCAAGACTAAACATGTGTATGTGTGCAGTCGGCATTCATCACAGGCAGGCTATATTAACATCGTGTTCATTATTAACGTTATCAAAACTGTGTAAGGTTGTTTCAGAAAGTGGCATGTATATATAATTAGCTTTATACCTGAAGCTAAACTATGTGTTAGCCTAGTGTCGAACATAAACCCACTTAAAAAAGCATGTGGACACGTAACAACTTAGTTTTGTGTCAGAACTTTTACACTTTCATTCATAAATTCACCCCGTCTGTGTTTGCGAAACGATTGAATCGCGGAATCCAGTCAAAAATAGAACTTGCTGTATAAAGCAGAACGTCACGGAATTTGGCTATTTTTGAATGAATACATCTACATTAGGGCTGTAAAATGAATCAAATATCGATATGGACTAGTGTATATGAATATTAAAGTTAAAAGAGACTACAATTGTTCTACGTGTCTCTGGGAATGAGCGCTCAATATGTGCATTTTTGTCATTCAGATACACACGATGTTCGCAGTGTTTTTCCCACGCCGACTCCGCCCTCGCCACGCCCCCAGCTATGACTAGATGCCGACTGTATTTATACGCATTTCAAATGCAAAGATGTCAGCCAATCACAACAGTTGTCGTTTACTCGGAGTCTCACAGCAGACACGCCCCTTCAAACAGAGCATTCAAGCCAGAGGGCTATTATCAGGATATAAAAATGCTTTTTATTTCTAAATTTTAAATGTAAAAATCATACTAACAATATAAGTACACCTAAGGAAACATTAAAAAGCATTTAAAGAAAAGGAAATAATCCATGTCATGGGACCTTTAAAAAGAAGATATTATGTGCACTTTAAGTTGATTTCATATATATTAATTTAATAATTTAATGTTAATAAAAAAAAAGACAAAACGTATGTTTATTTGTCTTGGCCTTTTTTTTTTTTTTTGCTGATCCGAAAAATGATCCGATCCATGCGAGCGCGGGTTTGAGTAGATGTATTTGGAGGTTATTTCTCACATCTCGTTCTGCACATATCCAAATGTTTCCATTTTCGCAATGTATCTGAATGTTAAACTATAATATTTTTTATTCATTTAATGTAAACTAGACGGAAAAGATCATCTTCTTCACATGAGCAAAAACGTCGTTGGAATAACAGCAGAGTGGACCGGTATACGGTCTATTTAAACTGACCAGTGTAACCTTTTAAATGTTTGGTTGACTGTACTTTATTTTAATAATGCACAGACTGCGATGTAAGTTTGAAATTAGAATGCACTTTAGATGTTCTGTGTCATTTATACCAAACACAAATGTTGCTGGTTGCTAGTGTGTTTGCAGCACTACTGTTATTAATTTTTTATATATTTATATATTTATTTTTTTATATTTTTCAGTTTAATTGATTTTTATTTCTAAAATTGTATTTATTTAAATGTATATTTAAGTTTACATTTATGTTCCAACAAACTTGAAAAATTCTACTTGATAAATGCTCTAAAACTTTAATGCAAATGATTGACTTTTATATATATATTTATATATAGTTTATTGATTTTGTTTGGTTAACTTTAGATACATTTTTTATTTTAATACCGTGCAGTGCACAAAATTAAGATTCGAGAGATGGTTCAAGTCAGTGCTCAATAAATGATGATAAGTTTAGAAATGTTGTGCATCCACTTATTATTAGTGTTTCATTTTAGAATGCAAATAAAGGGGAAAACTTCACGATATCGGCCCTAAAAATCAGCAGCACATATCGGCCATCAGCTGACCCTGACCTCTAAACATCGGCATCGGCATCGGATATAGAAAAACCCATATCGGTCGATCTCTAATATATATATATATATATATATATATATATATATATATATATATATATATATATATATATATATATATATATATATATATATTTCATATTTCTACCTTTTTTGGTATCCGTTACTTCCTGTTTAAGCAGGACGTCACTCTCCAGGACCAGGAATTTAATGTGCAAGACCTGCTCAGCTCTTCCTCACAATTTTACAGTTATGCTATTCAAAGTCATCCTGTTTTCTTTTCAAGTACATATTTTAAGTTTTTATTTTTAACATATCATTATGTAACCAACGTGTTCTAAAGATCTGTGTACAAGTACTAAGACACTGATTTTGATCGTATTAACAGGGCTTAACGCTAAAGACATTTTCAATTGGTCCGGTTCGGCCAGTGGTTTATTTATTTTTCACTTGCTCTGGCAAAATTTTCACAGGACTTGCCACAATCAATCAATCAATCAATCAATCAATCAATCAATCAATCAATCAATCAATCAATAAGACTTATCGTTTTCATTGTTGACTGTAACATTGTATTGTAATAAATAATAACCATTTTGCACAAATAAATAAACCATGCTTTTTCGGGTCTTTCAGGTAGGCCTAACTATTCCAGTTAAGGATGCATTGATCAGGATTTTATTTATTTTACAATCAAATGAGCCGATTCCCATTCTCGTTGCCAATTTATTTATTTCTTCTTCTTTTGTTTTTTCTTTTTTACATTTATTAAATGTTTTTATTTTGCTCTGTTACTGGCCATACTAACCTTGAGCAAACAAACAAACAAAAAAATATATGCAACATGAAGCAAGTGCACAAAACAAAAACATCAGATTGGCTTAATGAATATTTTATTATTACTATTTATTATTATTAGTTTTATATCCTTAATTATATGTGTGTCTGCACTATGTTTGTACTTTCTGTACTGGAAGCTCCTGACGAAATTTCTTCTGTGTGTAAACAATTGGCAATAAAGCTCTTTCTGATTCTAATGAAAATGCTAATTCAATCTCTGACAGCAGGTGGCGCTTATAGAACACTAGTCTAGCGCTGAGTGCACGCAGAGCTGCAATTGAAAAAAAAAAAAAAATTAATAAGTAAATGAAAATCTAAAAATAAATAAACCGCACTGAGTCTTGAGTTATTTAAACAAAGATATCGCTGTCCCTAATCCCTATCCCACTTAATTAACTTCCTAAATTAAATGAAAAAAAAAAACCTTGTACGCTTATAATTCGTCTATCTGGCAACACGACTGAGGTTGAGCTCGCGTCCTCTCGCTCAAAGTACGAGGCCATGTAAAGTTTTCACAATAATAATATTTATTTATTTTTTAAAAACCAATTTATTTTTTATGTGAAAGGAGAATGTAAGTGTGTGAGAGTGCCAGAATGAATTAAGTCTTGCACGGCCCCTCGGCCCCTATATATATATATATAAACAAATAAATAAACATTATGAGTGAGCATAACCCGGGACTCTACTAAAACAATTCACACTTCAACCCCCAAAATGTTCAAATCAAAACTTCGTCCTTGCATTTGGCACACAGATTCATTGTTTTGACTTAATACCGCAATGGCGTTTTTGTAGCTGGTAGATTAAAATGATCAGTTTGAACCAATTCCTTTGTGCCTTCAAAGCTAGAAGCACATTCAACTTTCTTTTTGACACCACCATCAATAGTGTGTAATAGCTCTTGATGTGTTTCTGATTGCTTCACCATCTCTTATACTTCTCAGTTTGAACGCTGGTGTTTTGTGTCCTTCATTTCCGTTCAGGAATCAATAAACATCTAACTACAGGATGAATGCATGGGATGAATCAATCAGCATTTTATCTTTCATGATTTGGTGTTTGTGTTAGTCTCAGTCTGGATTGTGTGGGAGATGCAGGCGGAGCAGCTAGTGTGAGTAAGTGTGGTCATGTTGAACCAGACTCTTTCAGCATTAAGAAACAGCACCTGTCTGACCTTTAACCGAGATGGAGGTTGTGACAGCAGTGAAGGGCAGCTCAGTCTTGTTAAGGTTTAGCTTGAGGTGATGAGTAGATATCCATGTTGAAGTCTCAGAGATAAGGGCTGATACGTTCTCAGAAAATTATATGGTGCAGAACTAGCTGTTGCTGACAGAAAGCAATGAAATCTGATGAGGTGATGACAGAAGAACCAAGTGATTTGTTATGGACAGATAGTGGCCAAGACCACATTCCCCTGAGGCACCATTGGATACATGGCAGACCTTTCCAGTTGACTTGGTAGGACTTAATGTTGTCTAAGTAAAATACAAACCAGGAATGTACTGATCCAGAAATGCTATTTGCCGGTAAAGCAGTTTACCACAAAGTAAATGTTACTCAAAAGTTGATGTGCATCAATGTGCTTATCAGATATGTGGCTTTGTGATTATTTATCATTTGTTGTATTCAACCATTTTCTCTTTATTTTATTACTTATTAGCAGTGTTGGGGAAAGTTACTTTTAAAAGTAATGCATTACAATATTGTGTTACTCCCTTAAAAACGTAACTAATTACATTACTTTTTATGGAAAGTAATGGGTTAAATTACTTTTGCATTACTTTTGATTTACTTTTTAAATATGAGCAGGGCTTGATTGTTTTTAATATAAGAAGTTATATTTATAGTAAATGTAAAAGCCCTTTCACATCAAAAAAAAAGTGAAATGAATAAACCTCAGGCTGAAGGAACCTAATTTACATCAACAGTGCCTCTGTACTTCTGATTTCTCTGAACATTGAGACAGGAGAACTGTCAGTCAATAAATGGGAAAAATTAACTGGAGTTACTTTTTTGAAAAAGTAACTCAGATATTTTCTTGTAAATTAAAAAGTAATGTGTTGCTTTACTAGTTACTTGAAAAAGCAATCTGATTACGTAACTTGTGTTACTTGTAATGCGTTACCCCCAACACTGCTTATTAGTGAGGTGAGTGTGAAACTAAAGCACAGCACAGCGATAGTAATATATAATAAAATAACTCATTCAAATGTGGTTTAGCAGTGTTGTAAGACAATGAAATTCTACAGGGATGACATTTTTTGTAGGCCAAAATCAGAAAATGAGCTTCCATTTTAGCACTTCCAGTTCCATCGTCCTGAAGTCAATGGCTTTGTTGAATGGGTTTTTGGATAAAAGCCTGAAATAAGGTTTATAAAGAGCACAAGCTCAAGATATTTTCATGTTTCATTCTACAATAAAACAATATATGTCAGGGTTCCTCAATAGGCGGCCAACGAGAGAAAAATGTTTGGCCCATGCTAATTTAAAAGATAGTGGCAAGAGAATTCAAACGCAGCATCAGATAGCAACATTAACTTTTGGTGCAATGCAACAAAATACAACATAACTTATTATAATCAGTGATGCTGTCTACACTTGATGTGGCGCGGCTCGACAAATCCTCGACAGAAAACTGCTGACTTATTCTATTTATGACGTGCCGACACAACGTTCAAATGATTTGCAATGCTTTGTCCTGTCCAATGTACACTGTAAACCTGGTAAGTTAATAATAATCAAAACATTTGTGGAAACTTATTGTCTTAAAATATTTGAGTACACAAACTCATAATAGTTAATAAAAGTTAATAAATGGATGTTGGTTCACAGTGAGTTCACAGTTTTAAGGTAAGTTTGCTTTAGAATAATTGATTTTTGAGATCTGAGGTAAAATATCTATTGTTGCTTTCACTATGGCTATAAAGATCACGCAAAATAATATTTAAGCTCACATTAGACACTTTTAACACTGAATAAAGCACATAATCATTATTGTCACTGTCATATTTTGTATGTTGTTCCTGCTGTGACGTCGCAGAAAATAAAAAGTATTTCTAAAATCGAATTCCATTTTGCTTATTGTCACATGCTGCTGTTGCGGGTGGTTAGGCCAAAATTACATGAAAAAGATACTTTTTATCACATTGCGTCGCATCACATCTGGTTGGGACACATGGTTTTACAGTTTGACCCCCCAAAAATCTAAGTATAAAAATATTAATGCTGACAGATCTAATAACTGAATCTGCAATTAGGGAAAGTGGAGAGAAGAGATCCAGTCTGGAGATGAGCAAGAACAGTTGATTTGCATGGCAGACATGAAGATCCAGATTTTTAGTTTGTTCATTTGTTTTTAATATTCAACAGGCAAAGTTCTTCTGTATCTAAATGCAAAATGTTTCATAATTGTTTGAATAAAACAGACCGCTGGGGGGAAAATCTGAATATTTATCTTGTAACCATCTTTTGATTATTTTAACAAAAGCAACACTAATATAATAATTGTGCACTTTGAGATGATTAAAATGTATCTTTGCACATCTTTGGTCGTTACACTTTCAGTTCTGTGGATCTTATAATATCATCTCCAAGTTTAGTGTTTAAATGATAATTTTGCCACAGTTTTTGCTTGAACATGTTATACATATCTAATAATTTCTGTAATAAATTTTCATTTTAATTTTGCAACTTATAAAGCGTTAAAATTAGTTTTCATTTTACATATTAAAACTGGTGTATGAAATGGCAAATGAAAATTATGTAATTTAATTTTAATTTTCATTTTTCACCAAACGTTGCACAAATGTATTGGAAAATGTAAATATAAATACAGAAATGCATTGTCATTTTACATTTTGCATTGTCATTTTGCATATTACATCCCAAATTGAATATTGCTACCCATATGCTTCCATAATAAACAATCCTTTCATTATGATAAGTCACTTAGATTTCCTCTACGTTTACATGATTGATTAGTTATTTGCATTAATATAAACAGATGTTTTTAATGAAGTGGCCACTTTTAACTCTGGTCTTTTTGTTTTATGGTAGGGCAAATTCTGAATTAAGCTTTGGAAGAACATTTCACAGAATTAATTAGTAAGAATCACAATTAATTAATTTATCTTTTGTTTTCTCCCACATCTCCTCCGTGCATGGGTCACAGAGAAATCTTGAACTGCTCGCTTTAATTAATTAATATGACTCATGTCTTTAAGTTCACTACACTAATTCCACTCATATATGCCTGCTTGGGTTAATTAAGTGCGGTGCCACTGTTTTAATGATGCTGAACATGTAAAGATGGTGAAGACATTAAGCCAGTGTTTTTTACATTGTGAAAATGGTGTTTTTGTGTGAAGGTTTTGAATGTTTCAAATAAGATCACATTTTAGCGGCTGTCATGATGCTGTGACACACACAGCAGTCAAATGAAAACACAAATATGAACTGATCCTCATGATTTGATTGAAACCTTTGGTTTGTTGTGCTCTCTCACCCTCACATTTCACCACCTTCACAGAGACACTTAGTCACATACACAATAACCATTATGCTTTGAAAATGAGTTTGACACAAACATTGTATGATAATTTATAATTATCTTTTTAAAATTGTCTTTAAAATATCCTTATGTTTTGTCTGTTCAGGTGGACAGATCTATGATTTTGCTAATGCACATTGAATGTTTTATTTTTGTTAAAGAGTGGAAAATATTAGCTTTGTGGCTCAGTCACTCACTCATGCATTCACTCAGTAAATAAATAAATAAATAAATGCTAAAAGATTGCAAAAAAATAAATCAGGGTAATATAGTCTAATCAACACTAACCCTCTAGTTTCTCTCAAAAGCCTGAGATGGGTTAACCCTGTAATTATTATCAATAGTAACCATTGTTGTCTAATGATGCTTAGACTTTGATCAGATTGCATATCAAGATCTCAACAGATTTGTTAATGCTGCTTTGTTTCCTATATTCTCTGTAAACAGAAAAACACCTGGCAGAGTATAAATTTTAATCTTTTCCAACAAGACAAATATAAACCTTACTGCTTAGACTAAATTAACTGTTAGTGTTTAAGCAGAGTTTTAAGTCATTCCATGAGGAAGAATATTCATGGTCTCTATATTTTTGACCATTAAACACATATATACATATGACATGGCAGACATTTTTCATGGAATCTGACTTATTGATACCACATACTCTGTCCCGTGGTTGTTCTTGAGATATACTTTATTAAAAATACCTTTGAAGGATTGACAATTCTGCCTTTGTGTCATTCAAGGGAACAAGACGTTCTAGTTACCGAACAGGAAGAGATGGTGCTCAAGCATGTGAGTTAGAGTCATGCTCACATCATGTAATGACTTTTAAGTCCATCTTTGTGTCTACTGTTTCCCATCACCCCTCTCACTATCGCGATTGATAATAAAAAGAATAGTAATCTTTATGATTTATCCATAATAATGCCTTTAATGAAGCATGCTCTATAAAACAGCATTAAATAGAAAGTAATGATTACAAAAAGGTCACCTAATACTGTAACCCAGCATTCAAAGCCATGATTAGATTCCCACTGAGAATCTGGACAGAATGCAGAGACAGAATGGTTTACTTATCATTTCTGATTTTTGTACATCTCTTTATGCCTATTTTGTGCGGAATAAACAAATTAATAATAATGCAATGAGAAGGATGGAATGCATGAAAGTACAAATAAATAATCAAATTTATTCTAATGTAGTCTTTAATATAAAGTCCATTTCTTTTCTTCTCTTTTTTATGCTCTCTATTTCCCACATGCCACTGTAAGTCAGAATCAGGCCCAGTATTGTTTGTTGAACTGTGAAACAGTGGCAGTGCTTTGGGACCCCTGCAATAAAAACAATCACTGGCTCTAAAAGACTATTGCTTTGTCATCAGAGTCTAACATTATCTAATTAACAATCTGAATTTTTAGCTCACAAACAGGACCTGCTACTGCTTAGTAAGTTGTAAGTTTAAAAAAGAATATTTTAGTAGTTTCAAATGTGTCATTTTACAAATGTTTACAGAATTTGAAAATTTCTGTGTTTACACAGTTTAAACAAGATCTATAAGATTTTGACCTTTAAGAAAATAATTTTTATAATGTGGAATGTAAGGTATGTTCAACATTGCTAGGACTGTGATTTTATTCTTGTCGAAATCAGGAATATCAGTGTTTTTCTCCAACCACATACATAAAAGTTCCTGGCCCAATTTTTGACCATACCCAAGCACTGTATTGTGGAAGAATACATAATCCAAACACATCTTGCATTATTGTTTGCATTTGCAAACACATAGTTACTGCCACATTTCAAATGAAAAAGAAAAGTCCATTTGCAACTATATTTGGGTCATTCCTGGGATTCAGTAACATTTTAATTTGACATATACTGTACATGTTTTTCAACTACTAAATACCCCACATCATTAAGCACATGTCAAACCTCCAAAAAATCCTATTTTCCAACCTCAGGCATTAAAGACCCCTTGATTATTATTTTTTTTTTCTTAACCAAGTAAGGGACAAATGGAAATTGGTTTAAAAACGTTTTGACACAGAATTTTTTATAAAACAAACATGTACCTTCTGCTCATGCGTCCCTGATAACAAATGTAACATTTATCATAATTTTCACATTTTTATATGACTAAAGCTATAAATACACCAATCTATGGACTCTTATTTTTGGTAGAAAATAGTTTTAATTTAACATTTTAATTGAAAACACAATTTTATGGTTTTAGCCCTTAACATGTCAGATGGTAATCAGCAAGGCATATTTTTGTTCTAAATTGCCTTCCCTATATTTTTCTAAAAATACAATGTGTGATGGGGTTGAAGACTGTAACACATTTGAAGGGATATACTGCCTTAAATTATATGATATTATATTTTTGGTTTTGTTTCTCTCTCATATTGTCCCCTTGTTTCTGGGTCAACATATCTGCATGGCCAACATGTGGGTGCAGTTTCTGATGTATGATGCTTCTCAACATTTAAGTAAACATTTTACATAAATAAAAAAAAAAAAAAAACAGTTAGTTTGAATTTGGAGTATACATACAGTGGGTAAAATAAATATTGAACATGTCACCATTTTTCTCAGTAAATATATTTCTGAAGGTACTTTTGATAATATATTTTCAACAGATGTCGGTAACAAACCAAGTAATCCATACATACAAAGAAAACAAAGCAAATACATTGTAATAAAAACAAGTCACCAGCAGAAATCTATCAGTAATTAGAAAGCAATCCTGCCCCTCATAAGAGGAAATTAATATTAGCTGGTTCAGTCACAACCGATGGCCTTTAAAAAGGTGTCTCATTACCAACATATCACACAAGAAACATTTAATGATGGGTAAAAGCAAAGCACTCTCTCAAGACCTTCCCATCCTTATTGTTGCATAACATACTGATGGTATTGGTGAGAGAAGGATTTCTATACCCCTGAATGTTCCAGTCAGCACTGTTGGGGCCATAATCTGCAAGTGGAAAGAACATTATTTTTCCATAAAGGGGCAACAACTAGGTACTCCTCGCACGATTTCTGACAGAGGAGTGAAAATAATTATCAGAAGATTTGTCTAAGAGCCATGGATTACTTATAGAGGGCTTCAGAAAGACCTGGAATTAGCAGGTACATTTATTTTAAAGAAAACAAAAAGTAATGCACTCAACCGCTGGGTTGCTTATACACGCTCACTGTGCAAGACTCCATTGCTAAAGAAAAGCATGTTGAAGCTTGTTTAAAGTTTGCTGTACAACATTTAGACAAGCCTGTGAAATACTGGGAGAACAAAGTCTTGAGGCATCTTGGAGATGTTGCCACAGTTATTCTGGATTTAGTCGATTGTTCTGTTTCTTCATGTTCTTCCAGACAGACTGAATGATGGTGAGATCAGATCTCTGTGTGGAGCACTGGCTGTTGTCACTCTTCTTGTGCAAACAAAATTCTTACTGAATTATAATTAATGGCTAAATTAATGTTCATAAATTAAAACCTTTTTTTATCTTGTGAAAATATCAGAGTTCTAATAATATTTTTAGCCACCACTGTATAATGTATACTTGGGCACTATAGGGCACTTCAATTAAGAACTTGTGGCACCAAATGTAATTATGAAATGTCATCATGTGCACAATTCCTGTCTGTTGTTGGGCCATCCACAGTCCTTTCCTTTCCTTTCCTTTCCTTTCCTTTCCTTTCCTTTCCTTTCCTTTCCTTTCCTTTCCTTTCCTTTCCTTTCCTTTCCTTTCCTTTCCTTTCCTTTCCTTTCCTTTCCTTTCCTTTCCTTTCCTTTCCTTTCCTTTCCTTTCCTTTCCTTTCCTTTCCTTTCCTTTCCTTTCCTTTCCTTTCCTTTCCTTTCCTTTCCTTTCCTTTCCTTTCCTTTCCTTTCCTTTCCTTTCCTTTCCTTTCCTTTCCTTTCCTTTCCTTTCCTTTCCTTTCCTTTCCTTTCCTTTCCTTTCCTTTCCTTTCCTTTCCTTTCCTTTCCTTTCCTTCTGCATCTTCTCCTTAGCTGCAGAACTTTTTTTTACACACACATGCACACCGACACACATCCTGAAAGATCTGAGCATCTGTTGGCCCCAAGGCCAGTTTTCTGCTTGTATAATCTGACTGGGTATCATTTTGTTCTCATAGGGAAGGTCACATAGATCACTTAAGCAACATCGGTATTATACAACGATCTGAAATATGAGACCACATGCCATATAATAAGAGGTTATCAAGCACACTGATTTTATCCCCTGATCTAATGTAATTTAAATGATGTATGAATGTGTGAATTAAATGATGTGAATTACTTAAATTCAGCATAAAAATATTAAGTTGATGCTGTGCGCATGCGCGAAAATGCACATTTTCACAGGCGCCAAAAGGAGTTTCCAGTCCGATTAAACAACCCCACAAACAGCATCACCAGCTCCACTTATTAATAACCAGACTGACTTTATTTCTGTCAGACGTCTACATAAGATCTAATTGAGAATGAACTAAGGTTTAGATGTTGATTTATTGTTTCATTTGAAGTAACCATGTTAGAGATAAGTGTTTGCTTTAGTTGGGCTCCTGACCCTTGACTTCTGTCTCAGTTTATTTTTCTCTGATTGTTGTAACCATGTTTTTATGAGACATGTTTGTTATAACTCAAAATCATAGAGAGAATATTATCAGATATCAGACAATCATCAATTATGGAGTTGTTCAGAGTCAAACATCAGACTAAATAGGTGGTTTATAATTAGTTTGGATGTTTACAATAAAAAACATTCAAAGAGCCAGTGGTTCTGTCATAATCAGTCAAAAATGACTTTTCAATTATCTTGTGCTTATACATCTTTCTTCTATGACAGCAATTAGTCACACACAGACATGAATAATCAGAATATGAACCTCAACAATGGTGACGAAAAAAGATGCTGCAATGCATGCTGGGTACTATTGTAGTACAAAACTCATCCATGGCTCCCAGCATGCATTGCAGCATGTTTTTTTTTTTTATTATTAATAAAATCAACTTATAAAATATAAGTACAACCAATTTATAAAATATAAGTACACTCAACCTAAAAAATATATATGGATTTAGAAAAATTTATTTCGTGCAACCCCTTGACATAATAAAATTAAGTAAAGTCAACATAACATTTTTTTTCAGTGACTACATTCTATTTCTTTTAAACCAATCCACGTCTTAATTTATTTGATCTAGTGCACACTATAGAAAAGTTAGTAACACTGTATTTTAACGTGTCCTTGTTGCAGTGCACTTATACAATTAAGTACTTTACTTACTGTAGAGTTATGGTCAGGATTAGGGTTTAGTTGATTAGGTTCATGTACAGTAATTATGCCGAATACATAATACATTACACATAACATCATGTCACAAATACAATTAACAAAATTATCAGTGTTTTGCCATTTTTCTGTGAATTTTATTTCTTACATATTAATTTTCTTGCAGTGTATGGCTCAGTTACAAGCCATCTTTTCACTGTTCACAGCAGATGATAGACCATAAATCATTCAGATTCACTGATAATTTTTCACTTCAAAACAAAACCAATTAATTTCAGCTAATTGGCACCAAATTGCTGAAGTGTTAAATGCATTTGCTGAAATCTTATGTATTAGCCAAGCTACAAAAGGAATTAAAAATAATAATAATAACATAAAAATATCGGTCAAGTGTGCACTTTTTTTTTTTTACTTTTCTTGGTATAGTCAGCTAACTAGAAAACGGTATTCCGATTAAATTGACTGAAGACAGCAGTAATGTTAATGTAGCTTTGTTGAGGTGTACAATAAATCTGCATGGATGCATAAAATTGATTTAAAGAAAGAATCTTTGAGTATAGCTCTTATTCATGATGAATCTTGAGTGCCAGAGAGTGGGTTACTAAAAATAGAGATGCTACTAAGTTAATTATTTTTAACACAGCTGACTTATTGCCTCACTGCTGAAAAATGTAATGTGGTTTTCCAGTTGTAAACTATTTTTTACAGTATGTAGCAGTGTAGCATGGCAAAATGCATTGTTGTTTTTATTATCACACTGTATTGCACAAACTATTATAAAAACTAATTTCAACATGATAAAAAAATATATAAATGTGGGGAAAATGGCAGACTGAATAAAAGCCAATGGCTTTATTTAATTTGAACTTGAATGGAGACACCAACAAACTACACAAATAATAAGTATTTTCAGATTTATTAAATATCTGTTTTTTTTAAATAACTTTAAAAAGCTCCACCACACAATTTTAAATCAGTCCATCCCTAGTCATGGACTAGTCGTAGTCAATCAAACTAGATGTCTTAACATATGGCAGTTATATATGGACAGAATATATGGACAGAAATAACTGTTGCTACTCTTTAGACACTTGCAGTCCAGACATCTGTTCATATGTTTCTCCGTATGACACCTGTTTTGGACATAAAGGTAGATTACAAAAGCTTTTACGAAAAAAATAAATAAAAAAAACATACATTTTACTTTGCTGTCAAAACAGGCACATTTCTAAGACTTTGGAAGAGTTTACGTTCTTTATCCATTTTTTATATCAGATATGGCACTGACAGGGTCATTAGTTTTTCTTCTGTGTGTAATCTGACACATTTGTGCTGTTAAGACACACTAAGTAGAGAGCTTGTTAGGTGACATGATACAAACTAGGTCTCCTTCCTGGGAAGCTTAGAGGACTTTCTGACTTTCACAATCTGGCTTACATTTTTAACTGGGGCAATCACTCAAAGATAACAACCACAGCCATTAGCTGCAGCTTCTTCTCTACTAATTTGATGCTTCTGTCATGTGGAAAATGTAACAATGTTTCAACAAATCATTTCATGATTTTATGGTTTAAAGGGATAGTTCACCTAAACATTTGTCATTATTTATTCACAATCCTTTCATTTTAAACTTGTGCAAATGATTATTTTAAAGCACATATTATACCATACAGTGGCAGTTCAGAGGGAAAAAAGGAAAAAGAATAAATCTAAATAAATTACCTTAGTTTAAGGCTATTGTCAAAGGACATTATTATTAATATTCCATCTCTCTCTCTCTCTCTCTCTCTCTCTCTCTCTCAAATACTCAGTCTAGTTCCCATCTTTTCTTTTCCAGTGTAGGCATTGGAGGACTGATAGAAAAGGATGTTCACATTCATGCCCAAGGCTAGACCTGAAGTTGAGTAACTGTGGAGGCTTACAACTGGCAGTCATAACTCATTCACCCTCAGCTTCTGGCTCCTGGCATTACCACACTAAAAACAGGCAGATGAACACATACAAACTCAGCGCTCACAAGGGTTCTTTGGAAACATCTGTTCTTGCAATTTCCTCTCTGCTTTATGCTTCAGTAATTTACCTTACAGTTTTACTTCAGGGGCTGCATCAGGTCGCACTGCATTATTTAGAAGACGACAACAAACAAATTTAAGTCTGACACAGAAAAAGAGACCAATGTGTGTACTTCGAACATGTTTGGTTGGTAAAATAAAGGCTATAAATTCAAATCAGAGTGTCTTCCGTGTCCGGAATGGATGTATTTTTGAGTCTATAAGGTAACAATAATATAATAAGATAACCTTTTTAACAATTTGAAATGCCATTTTCTAAAAGAAAATGTAGATTTTGTCTATACCATTATAGGTACTTATACTTTATTGATTGGTTTAAATAGAATTGCATTACTAAAAAGAGACTAAAATACAATTTTCATTGACTAAAACTAGACTAAATGTCATCAGTTTCCGTCAACTAAAACTAGACGAAAATAGTCATGGATAATTCTGACTAAAATAAGACTAAAATGCTCAGAAATTTAGTTGACCGAAACTTGACTAGTCTAAAAAGAGTATGAACGTGACTAAAACTAATAAAAACTAAAATGATAGCTTCACACTAAGAATTACAGAAATAAGAAATTAAAACAGGCCACCAAAACCAACACTAGTTCTTAAGACGTTAAAGGTTCTTTATTGAACCATTTAGATAAAAAGTTATTCTATGGCATTGTGAAGTACCTTTTATTTTTTAAGAGCAAATGCCCCCTTTTGGACCACTTGTGAGTTTGCAGGTATGGCGTATATTCTTCATGCAATTTCACTTGTCATACTTATATAGATATAGATGTATAGATATACTGTATAGATATAGATATATAGACCTTAATAAAATATTAATTACTGATTTGTCATCAAAATGTCATAGCTTGATCTTCTGGTGAAAACGACAGGCTCTTCTCTGCTATCAAATGCTGTACTTTTCCAATCATCAATCTATTTAAACCCCACCTCCAGTGTTAATTTGCACCTCCAGTGATAATGAAGATGACGACAAAAAATATTCGTTAACGAAAATTTTTGATGTGATGTAGACTAGACCTTGACAAGCTAAAAATAATATCTGATGACGAAATTTATGCCGTGTTTTCGTTAACTAGACGAGATGGGACTATAATGTTATGACTACCGGACATTCAAGGCTATTGTCCTTCAAAATATGCTTCCCTGTCATTGGATTGCGATCAGATAAAGGCCGCTATACTCAGTATAGCAGCCGCAGGAAATGGATAGCAGAGCCCTTGATATCACAGCACATGAACTATTAACTCGTTGTTTGTCGTAGTAATCAAATCAAAACTCTTTCAAAATGCAGCTTTTCCCGAAGCACTGGGGACTTTCGATAACTCCCCACACTCCAACTTCTCCCTGATGCTCTGCCTGGTCACCTGTATGCTAATGCGTGTGCCATGTGTATATGCGTTGCGTATTGCGTAGGCGATGTATAATATGTATATAGCCTATAATGATTATAACAGTATTTCATACAGTAGCCTACGTGTACTCTGCGCGTATATGGGCACAATAAAAGAAGATAAGCTAAATAAGCCCGAGCCAGATCTGTAAAAAAATAAATGGCCTGAGTCCGGCCCGAATGGACTCGGGACCTGACGGGCTTGCAGACCTCTAACTTGAGCACTGTGTTTTAGAATGATGTAGGCTATTATGTGCGAGAAGCTGCTAAAGACCTGAGACGAGAGCGAAGCACTCAAGATATATATATATATATATATATATATATAATATTTTTATAAGTTGCTCCTTTTTCACTTCTGTTAAAGGGATAGTTCACCTAAAAATGAAAATTGTCATAATTTATTCAAGATTTTCCAAATTCAGTCCTTGATTCAAATTTCTCATGAGCTTAATTGATTTGGTCTAAAGAGAGAATAATGAATGTTTATTTTCATTTGAAAACTACATATAAAATACAGTTTGGCTAAAACTATTGACTAAAAGTAATGACTAAAAGATGACAAAAATGCAATGACTTTTCGTGGACTGAAACTAGATTAACACTATGAAAGACTCAAATGACTAAAATGTGACTAAGACTATTAAGCATTTTTGTCTCAAAACTAAGACTAAGAGTAAATCAAAAATGCCTACCAAAATCATCACTGCCCACCTCTTTATTAAAATTAGCTGCCTCCATCCAGTCCACACTGAAGGATAAAACTAAGACCATACCTTATATTTTTCATCACTGTGGCAATATTTCCATTTTATTGTGTCTTTAAACAAGCAACAAAAATTATTGTTAATATACATAATGACTTCATCCTAGGCTGGAAGATTGTGGATCTACTATCTTTTCTGTCCATATGCTTTATATAGAGAGCTAATAATAGCAATAGATCATTGCTGCCGACTTTATTTCAGTATGGTGATGTATTTCCACCTTAAACAGATTATTGAGTGTGTGTGTGGGGGGGTATTTTTGTGCTTCTCCTCTCATCTCTCACTTGCAGCAAACTAACGGTTGGAGGGGCGTGTTTAAACATATTCTGCTCAAGCCATGGCCCAGGCTGTTGAACTGACATCATCAGTGAAGGAGTGCCATTCCGGAGCGAAAGCAAATGGTCAGATTCTGATTTGAGAAAAACAATGTTTTTTGGGGTTTTTTTTTGTTATTTTTCAGAGGATTAACTTGCACTGATTAATTGTTCACCTTAAAGGGATAGTTCACCCAAAAATGAAAATTATGTCATTAATAACTCACCCTCATGTCTTTTCAAACCCGTAAGACCTCCGTTCATCTTCGGAACACAGTTTAAGATATTTTAGATTTAGTCCGAGAGCTCTCTGTCCCTCCATTGAAACTGTGTGTATGGTATCCTGTCCACTCAAACAGTACACTGACTGAACTGCAGTGAGGAGAGAACTGAAGATGAACACCGAGCCGAGCTAGATAATGAACGAACGATTGACTCATTCTCGAGTCAAGAACTGTTTCTGTCGGACGCGTCAGATTCGAGGACCGAGAAGCTGATGATACTGCGCATGTGTGATTCAGCGTGAAGCAGACTGACACACAGCTTGTCTGAACCAAACGGATTATTTTGCTGATTGATTCTGAACTGATTCTGTGCTAATGTTATGAGCTAGGGTAAACCGAAGGCTTGAATCAAGGGCAATCATCGCCAATGGCGTCATTATGTCAAGCGCAAAAGAACCGGTGAACTGTTTTCTTCAACCGGTTTATTGAATCGAACTGTCCGAAAGAACCAAACTTCCCATCACTACTGGTGATCCGAAAACCGATGCAACTGGTTCTTGACTCGAGAACGAGTCAACCTTTCATTCGTTATCTGGCTCGGCTCTGTGTTCATCTTCAGTTCACTCTTCACAGCAGTTCATATTCCGGGATATTGGTTTATTTTAGCTCAGAGGGAGTGTCAGCCATGTTAAAAAAGTTCACAGTTTAAGTCATTTGTGGATCAATGCTTATTGGAGACGCGAACCATTTCAAACAATTCGGTTCAATTTGGTGAACTGGTTCAAGAAGATCCGGTTACATCGAGTGATTCGTTCGCAAACCGGATATCACTAAACTGCAGTGAACGCACTCACAACAGACCCGGAAGAGAAGACAATGCTGAATAAAGTCGTCGTTTTTGTTATTTTTGGACCAAAATGTATTTTCGATGCTTCAACAAATTTTAACTGACCCTCTGATGTCACATGGACTACTTTGATGATGTTTTATTACCTTTCTGGACATGGACATATACCGTACACACATTTTCAATGGAGAGACAAAAAGCTATCGGACTAAATCTAAAATTTCTTAAACTGTGTTCCGAAGATGAACGGAGGTCTTACGGGTTTGGAACGACATGAGGGTGAGTCATTAATGACATATTTTTCATTTTTGGGTGAACTATACCTTTAAGACTAACAATGTGCACTAACAAAATAAATATCATGATTATTGATATAGAACACAAGCTTTCATTCAGCTTTCATGGTTCTCATGGAGTTCACTGTAGCTGTTAGCATTAATGAATACAAAGACTGTGGTGTTAATTCAAGGACCTTTTTTCCTTCTATGGTTTTATTTAAAATGTAAATGTTGCCATTGAAATGGGCTAAGTAATAAACACTGATTCATGGGTGGTGAGCTTAAAAATTCATTGTTACCTCATTTGTACTTTGAGCTTTGTGCAATGCCATACGCAATAATAACAAAATAGGAAATACACCTTGTGGTGTTTAATATTGTACTTTTGAAGAAAAAAAATGATGCAATTTTTTTTTTAAATAACAAAAAATACAATTCTATCATAATTTACACTCATGTTGTTCCAGAGATGTATTACTTCTGTGGAACATGAAGGAGTAAATTTTAAAGATTTTTAAAGATTTTTGTGTAGCAAAGAAGTGAGTAAGTAAAAGATTTTTTGGGGTGATTTTATTTTATATACTTATTTATTTTATTTTTTAAATGTGATTTATATTTTTTTAAAGTTTCATTAATGATGTATCATAAAAGTGTACAATATTGCACAAGGCTCTCAAATAACTTCAGAAAACTTTGTGTAAGAAACAGTAAGTTGAATTCAAGAAACTGATCAGTCTGATTCATGAACAAGTAACGACAAATTGGGATATCGGTTCGATAGACCAATCTACTTTGAGTTTAAACTAAACGAGCCAATGCACATTGGCATGCAATTATTGCATCCAGCTGCCGCTGATCACAGCATGAGTATAATAAGGCAGCAGGTGCAATGCATGCCAAGTTTTCATTGAGGAGCTTAGCTGGTGACCCGGCCACTCACCGGTGGTGCAGCAGCCGTGGCGAAAGGACGTGACATCTCCATTCCCTCCTTCAAGGAATGAGGGTTACCATACTTAACCAAGATGTTCCCATTCCGTCGGTCACTCTTGACATCACGTTGGTGACCTACGAATTGGACATGGGTGCTGTCCCTTCCAGTGCCTTGTGTGAGCCACCTGCACTCCTATTTGTTGTAGTCCAGATATCGTAACAAGTAGGTCCACTCACCATTGTGAAAGCACTACCTCACAGAGTGAGATTGGATAACACTGGGAAAGATTTAGGTCTCAATATGGAACCCAGCCTTCCACAGTTCTCACAGATTCATCGTGAAGGCCTGGGGCTGGATGTTCCGCCACATCCTGCTGTGGAAGGTGATTGAGGATCTCAACAGAGTCTACAGTATGGACATTCTGGAGCAGTTTTAGCAAGCCGACACAAAACGGGGCCTCTCGGTGCCACTACCCATTTGAGGTGAGAACACAGGAGGATACTGGCTCCACACAAAGGCTATAGAATCTAGTGAACATGTTGGGGGTTGCCTAGCCTGCAGCTCAAATACAAATATCTTTCAGCGAGGCGCCACGAGCCAGCGCCCAGGAGGATGCAACACTTCTAGTTGAGTGAGCCATCCTCTGCTTAGAGATGGCATTCCCCTTCTGCCGGCGTCCATAACAGACAAAGAGCTGGTCTGAGGTTCTGAAGCTTTGTTTCTGGTCTACATAGCATCTTAATGCTCGGACAAGACAGAGCAAAGCCAGGGCTTGGGTCTTCCTCCTCCCAGGGGAAGTGCTTGTTCACCACTTGGTCTTTGAAGGGTGTAGTGGGAACCTTGGGCACATAGCAAGGCCGGGGCCTCAAGATTACCTGGGAGTCAGTCGACCCAAACTCTAGGCATGAACCGTCGACTGAAAATGCATGCAGGTCCCCTAGACTCTAGATGGATGCCAATGCACACAGGAGCAATGTTTTTGATAAAAGAAACTTTAGCTCAACTGAATGCAGAGGCTCGAATGGGCCCTGCTGTAGTAATTTTAGCACTAAAGACAGGTCCCAAAAGGGTATAGAAGGGGCCCGGGAAGGATTTCAATTTCAAGCTCAAGTTAAAAAAGCCAGACAATGATTGTACCATCTGAGTATCATCTGCGTAGCAGTTACTGTGTAGCATCTTTACACATCATCTGTGTAGTAGTTTAGTATATTGTGTATATTTAATTATTTGTATTTAATTTTCTTCTTATTTTTTCAGATATTTCATTATTAGCACAGTCTAAAAAGAGTACGCCAGACCTACATCTCACTGCTTATTGTATGTCATATAACTTGTACATGGCCGTAACCCATCGCCTTTCTTGGGTACAATGAAGTAAGGGCTGTAAAACCCTGACCTCATATCAGCTGGAGGGACTGGCTTGATCACATCCTTCGCAGGTAGGACACAGAACGGGGCATCAGCCACTTTCACTGTAGAGAAGCGGATACCGCTGAACTTGGGGGGACTCCGGGTGAACTGAATTGCATAGCTGAAGCTGATGGTCCGCAGAAGCCATCAAGACAGGCTGGGTAGAACCGACCATGTGCCCAGAAACCGTACAAGGGAGACCGGTGGAACCACAGCCGTACCCACAGTGGGACAGCAAGGTGGAACACAGAGACCCAACTTAGGCGGCTTGTGACCAGGCTGGAGAGGGGTGTGATTGTGGGGTGCAAGGCTCAACTGGTTCCACAGGTTAGCAGAGGGTGCGTTAGTAGGGCCTTCATTGATGCTCTCTAACTGCCCGCTGCTGCCATCTGGTGAAGGAGGAGGATGAATGTGGTTTGGTGTTGGGTCGTCCGCAACTCTCTGTGCCCTCTTGGTACCCAGAAATAGAGAAAACTGCTCTCTCATCGAGATTTCCAGATTCTCCACCCAGGCCCTCTTCTGGGGGAGGGAGAGGTGCCTCCAAAGCTGTTTCCTCTCTCCCTGGGTCACCCGTCCCAGGGACTGTTGCTCTTCCACTCACTGCCAGCTTTGATGGGGGCCAGGATGGGTGGGGCAGGCTGCCTACGCCCAGCCCCATGGCGCCACTAGCTGGAGGCTGCTGCAGATGTGGCGTGGGAGCGTGGGCGGATGCAGGAGGCCGCCCTCGGCGACGAGCAGGCTGGGGCTCTGCGGCCAGTGGATGAGTGGAGGCAGCAGCTGCCCACCGGGCAGAAGGTTGGACTGCCTCAGTCTGCTTCTGTGCAGCCGAAAACTGCTGGGCCAGGTTCTTGACTGCGTCGCTGAAGAGGCCAGTCTGGGACACAGGGGCATTAAGGGACCGATCTTTGTTGGCATCCCTCATATCAACCAGACACAGCCAGAGATGGTGCTCCTGGACCACAAGTGTGGACATCGCATGAACCAGATAATTTGCGGTGACCTTCATCACTCTGCGCGTAAGGTCAGTGGCAGTTCGGAACTCTTTCAGAACTTCCGGGTCATTACCTCCCTCATGCAGGTTCTTCAGTGCCTTGGATGTAAGGTGGAGGCATCTTCTCCACAGGCTGTATAAACATCCCTGGACAGGCTAGATAAGGAACCATCAGGCTGATTTCTGGCAGGACATGGTGCCATCCACAACATGGTGAGCTCCTCATGCACTTCCAGGAAGAAAAGCACCGAGACGTGGTGCTGAGAACCAGTGCGAGCCACCTCGAGAAACCAATCATCCAACCTTAAAGGCTCAGGACACAGTGGATTTTTCCATTCGATTCCTACCTTCTTAGCGACACGGGAAAGCATAGTTGACATCTCTGGACCCGACCCAGGCATTGCCCCCGTCCCAAAGGTGGCAGCACAGCCGAATTTTCGATTGACATCCAGTCATTGGAAGAAGCGCCAAAGGATACTGCTGGTACGCTCTTTGAAGAGGGCCCGGCACATTCCTTTGGCCGATCAACTGGATCAGAGTGCTAGAGGAGTGGTGGGTCCTGAGGGATGATTCTCTGAGGGCTTTGCCACTGCTGTGATCCTGAAAACCACCCATGCCACTGCCAGAAATAGTGACGTCTGTCGGCCGCCAGGACGAGCCTTAGACCGCGGCAGTGCCAGCGGAGCTCCACCCCTCTTGAGGAAAAACTAAGCCTGGCCTGCAGCTCTGAGACAGTCATCCTTCCGTGATGGGAGCATGACTCATCCGCGAACGCCACCTCAGCATGTTTGTCAAGACACGTGTGGCAGCGATCGTGACAATCACCAAGTGCCAGGTAATGTCAAAATCCAGAAACGCATGGGTGAAATGGCATCTTTAAAAAAATTATCTGTCATCTTCACAAAGCCGCACCGTTATTGTTCTTTTAGAGAAATTGCTTTTTTCTTTTAAAAATTTAAAATTACTATATGCCCCTGGTAGGGTCTCCCAAGGCAAACAGGTCCTAGGCGACGGGTCAGACTAAGAGCGGTTCAGAAACCCCTTATGAGGAGATTGCATCAAAGGACCGTGACGTCTCCCGGTATGGCGCAGCCGGGGCCCCACCCTGGAGCCAGGCCCGGGGTTGGGGCTCGTATGCGAGCGCCTGGTGGCTGGGCCTCCCCCCACGGGGTCCGGCCGGGCTCAGCCCGAAGGAGCGACGTGGGGCCGCCTTCCTGTGGGCTCACCACCTATAGGAGGGACCGTAAGGGGCTGGTGCTTAGAGAATCGGGCGGCAGTCGAAGGCGGGGGCCTCGACAGCCCGATCCCTGGACACGGAAACTAGCTCTAGGGACGTGGAACGTCACCTCACTGGCGGGGAAGGAGCCCGAGATTGTGCGTGAGGTTGAGAGGTTCCGACTAGCGATAGTCGGGCTCACCTCTACGCACAGCTTGGGCTCTGGAACCACACTCCTCGAGAGAGGATGGACTCTTCACCATTCTGGAGTTGCCCATGGTGAGAGGCGGCGGGCTGGTGTGGGTTTGCTTATAGCCCCCCAGCTCAGCTGCCATGTGTTGGAGTTTACCCCCGTGAACGAGATGGTCGCTTCCCTGCGCCTTCGGGTCGGGGATAGGTCTCTCACTGTCGCTTGTGCCTACGGGCCGAACGGCAGTGCAGAGTACCCGGCCTTCTTGGAGTCTCTGGGAGGGGTGCTGGAAAGTGCTCCGACTAGGGACTCCGTCGTTTTACTGGGGGACTTCAACGCCCACGTGGGCAATGACAGTGACACCTGAAGGGGCGTGATTGGGAGGAACGGCCCCCCTGATCTGAACCCGAGCGGTGTTCAGTTATTGGACTTCTGTGCTAGTTACAGCTTGTCCATAACGAACACCATGTTCAAGCATAAGGGTGTCCATCAGTACACGTGGCACCAGGACACCCTAGGCCGTAGGTCGATGATCGACTTTGTGGTCGTTTCATCCAATCTCCGGCCGTATGTCTTGGACACTCATGTAAAGAGAGGGGCGGAGCTGTCAACTGATCACCACCTGGTGGTGAGTTGGATCCGATGGCGGGGGAGGAAGCTGGACAGACTCGGCAGACCCAAACGTACTGTGAGGGTCTGCTGGGAACGTTTGGCCGAGTCTCCTGTCAGAGAGATCTTCAACTCCCACCTCCGGCAGAGCTTCGACCGGATCCTGAGGGAGGCTGGAGATATTGAGTCCGAGTGGACCATGTTCTCCACCTCCATTGTCGAAGCGGCCGCTCGGAGCTGTGGCCGTAAGGTCTCCGGTGCCTGTCGAGGCAGCAATCCCCGAACCCGGTGGTGGACACCGGAAGTAAGGGATGCCGTCAAGCTGAAGAAGGAGTCCTATCGGGCCTGGTTGGCTTGTGGGACTCCTGAGGCAACTGACAGGTACCGGCAGGCCAAGCGGACTGCAGCCCGGGTGGTTGTGGAGGCAAAAACTCGGGCCTGGGAGGAGTTCGGTGAGGCCATGGAGAAGGACTATCGGTCGGCCTCGAAGAGATTCTGGCAAACCGTCCGGCGCCTCAGGAGAGGGAAGCAGTGCCCTACCAACGCTGTTTACAGTAGAGGTGGGGAGCTGTTGACCTCAACTGGGGATGTCGTTGGACGGTGGAAGGAATACTTCACAGATCTCCTCAATCCCGCTGTCACGTCTTCCATTGAGGAAGCAGAGGCTGAGGGCTCAGATGTGGACTCGTCCTTCACCCAAGCTGAAGTCACAGAGGTAGTCAAGAAACTCCTCGGTGGCAAGGCACCGGGGGTGGATGAGATCTGCCCTGAGTACCTCAAGTCTCTGGATGTTGTGGGGCTGTCTTGGCTGACACGCCTCTGCAGCATCGCGTGGCAGTCGGGGACGGTGCCTCTGGGATGGCAGACCGGGGTGGTGGTCCCTCTTTTTAAGAAGGGGGACCGAAGGGTGTGTTCCAACTACAGGGGGATCACACTTCTCAGCCTCCCTGGGAAAGTCTATGCCAGGGTACTGGAGAGGAGAATCCGGCCGATAGTAGAACCTCGGATTCAGGAGGCACAGTGTGGTTTTCATCCAGTGCAACCTGATGTGCACAACCCACTCGACACAGGAACGACCACCGCTGATGCGTCGTACCGCCAACACCAAAAGCTTCCAAGAACTCGTTGGACTGACTGAAAGGAAACATGTTAACAAGATCAATAATGAAATGGAGCCACTGTACATTTACAATTCAAAATTACTCAATATTATCTGTGGTTAATGATTTAAATTTCTGCTTGTATTTCACAAAGGTATATTGTTGTTTTAGAAGAAAATCATGAGCGCATGAGATACTTTTATATTGGCTTTTTTCTTCTTCTTTTTGACACTTGTTAGCTTTAGTTTCATTTTTTATTTTATTTATTTATTTTGTAATTGCATGGACATTAGAAGGCTTCAAACTTCCTCTTTGTGGCTTTGGAATGGATTTCATTGCATTCTGTTAAAGTATAGTAGTTCAGATGTTATTAAAGACTAGTTTATGTTAGACAAACTGCTGTAGCATTTATTTGATTCCTTCACTGAATTTTCAGGAACAAGAGTGAATTAGGGAAACCTTGAAAAACAAGTTGGACAAGCAAAACGCAAACAATTAAGCATCAGGAGCCAGGGGACAATGTTTATTTCTCACAAGGCAACATATTCTAAAGGTAATTGCTTGGCATTCAAAATCTATTCCTGGCTGCAGAAACAGAGCTTTGAGTCAGTATATTTGCGCACAGCTCAAAATAGGGGAGCAGGTGCAATGTGTGAAAAGAGCATTGGGTCGCACTTCTGAAACACAATCAGCCAAGCAAGCAATTAAAATCTCAAAGTTCTCCATTAATACTGAAGATGCACTAAACAGTTTTTGGTACCGACTCCACTGTCGTTTGACGTCAAAGTTTGGTTGATGTAAAAGTGTTTTTCTGAACTCCGGTCTGGGTTCATATAAACACCTTTATGTTTTGCAGTTGTTATTAGAGGAACTTAGCTTTTCTCATTGAAAGTGAATGGCTATTGATAACATAATTTTATAGTGAAATGCATTACATCTTTGAAGAGCAGCTCTTTTTTTCATCTCATGGAATGTGGCAGAGAAATGCAAGTGCTGGTCTGCAGTGGGAAACAGTGAAACTGGTGTATTTTTTCTTTGTTACTGAATAAGAGTTGTTTAGTTCTTTTTAGGGCAAAATATTGATATGTGATAGTGAATGTTTCTGAGAGTTGTCAAATCCAGCTCCTTTGGTGTCCAGCAGATAGACCTTCTACTGTTCTAGGTTGCAGGTGGAAGGCTGTCTTTAAAGTGCATTGCGTCAGAATGATTTATCATTCCTGCAAGGTTTATGCAGCACTAACAAATATAGCAGGCAGATAAGAATCACTCTCCCGTCATTCATTATTAATATTGACATGCTACTGGACCAATTTAAGTCACCTGTTGACACCAGATAATGAATTTTATTTTATTTACAATACCAGGTTATTTAGGATAAGATTACTTTGCTTGGGGGGGAAATCAGCTATATTGATTAACCTGTATGTTTCGTCATTTATTTATTTAATGTGACAAAATGGTTCTACTGGAAAGCATACATGACAGCTCAGTGATATTTCAGATATCCCAGACAGCTGTCAAAAAATAAAAATAAAATCATTTTAGTGTAATCTCTAATCTGTGTAGTCACAAACAGCAGATGTCTTACAGAAACTTTGTCTTTGATCTGATTTGTAATATTTAATTTGCACCAAGTACAAATTTCATTTCAGAATTACAAACTTTGCTGTTTACCCACTTTGAATGAAAACGTCATGATTCATATACGGACTATGTGTGTTATACTCTATTGCTCATGGTGAAGTACACCATTCAAAATGGTGTCTATATATATATATATATATATATATATATATATATATATATATAGTACAGACCAAAAGTTTGGAAACATTACTATTTTTAATGTTTTTGAAAGAAGTTTCTTCTGCTCATCAAGCCTGCATTTATTTGATCAAAAATACAGAAAAAAACAGTAATATTGTGAAATATTATTACAACTTAAAATAATAATTTTCTATTTGAATTTACTTTAAAAATATAATTTATTCCTGTGATGCAAAGCTGAATTTTCAGCATCATTACTCCAGCCTTCAGTGTCACATGTAACATCCAGTTTATCACATGATCTTTTAGAAATCATTCTAATATTCTGATTTATTATGAGTGTTGGGAACAGTTCTGCTTTCTAATATATTTGTTGAATAAAAGGTTAAAAAGAACTGCATTTATTCAAAATATTAAAAAAAAATCTAATAATATATATTCTAATAATATATTTCTTTACTATCACTTTTTATCAATTTAACACATCCTTGCTGAATAAAAGTATTGATTTTATTTAAAAAAAATAAAAGAAAGAAAATTTACCCCAAATTACTGACCAGTAGTGTATATTGTTATTACAAAATATTTATATTTAAAAAATAGCTTCTTTTTTTTTTTTTTTTTTACTTTTTATTCATCAAAGTATCCTAAAAAAGTATCACATGTTCTGAAAAAATATTAAGCAGCAGAACTGTTTCCAACTTTGATAATTAATCATCATATTAGAATGATTTCTAAAGGATCATGTGATAATGATCCTAAAAATTCAGCTTTCATCCCAGAAATAAATGATCATTTAAAGTATATTAAATTTAAAAACAATTATTTTAAATTGTAATAATATATCGCAATATTAAATTTTTTTCTGTAATTTTGATCAAATAAATGCATTCTTGATTAGCAGAAGAAACATGTCTGTAATATTGCTGCAGATAGGAGGAGGATCATCAGGAGTTTTCCTTTTAAAGATCGAAGGTTGAGTAAAATAATGTCACCTCACTGCACTCTGTTTTTGAAAATGTTTATTATTGCATTCATTGAGTGAACATTTTGCTAATTGTTTACAGTAAACAAAAGTTACATAACAGGTATACTGTATATATATATATATATATATATATATATATATATATATATATATATATATATATATATATACACACACACTATAAAAAAAAAAAAAAAAGAAAATTTACCCCAAATTACTGACCAGTAGTGTATATTGTTATTACAAAATATTTATATTTAAAAAACAGCTTCCTTTTTTTTTCTTTTTTTTACTTTTTATTCATCAAAGTATCCTAAAAAAGTATCACATGTTCTGAAAAAATATTAAGCAGCAGAACTGTTTCCAACTTTGATAATTAATCATCATATTAGAATGATTTCTAAAGGATCATGTGATAATGATCCTAAAAATTCAGCTTTCATCACAGAAATAAATGATCATTTAAAGTATATTAAATTTAAAAACGATTATTTTAAATTGTAATAATATATCGCAATATTAAATTTTTTTTCTGTAATTTTGATCAAATAAATGCATTCTTGATTAGCAGAAGAAACTTCTTTCAAAAACATTAAAAATAGTAATGTTTCCAAACTTTTGGTCTGTACTGTATATATATATATATATATATATATATATATATATATATATATATATATATATATATATATATATAATTATTATTTTTAGATATTTTTTAAAGTCTTTTAAATCTTTTTTAAATACCTATCTGTATCACGGGTTGTATTGCTACAAAATACTGTAGCATACTACTTTTTGAAATGGTTATGGCTGTATCTACCCTTTTCCGAATGAGCCTACTGCATTCTAAATTATGGGAGGGACTTCCGGTTTGGGGAAGTTCCACTCAAAAAGTCTGCAACAAATCATTTCAAATCATAATGTTGCATTACAAATAATCCTTATCTGTTATTTTGACTGAATGGGCAGTACATTTTCATTCATTTTCTGTTTTCAGAAGTCAGAAGAATAAAATTACGTTTGGTATAATAATGTGACGTGACATAACAATAATATCTATAGAATGGCTCCTTTCAGCCTGCTGCATTATTTTTCTTCTGATTGTTTACGTGCTTTATTTGTATTCTGCTGAAAGTAGATAGATAGATAGATAGATAGATAGATAGATAGATAGATAGATAGATAGATAGATAGATAGATAGATAGATAGATAGATAGATAGATAGATAGATAGATAGATAGATAGAACATACAGTGCATTTGTGGCCTGCTCGCCCAATTTAATTTACGATATAAACCATGAATAATGCCCTGGAATGCACTGAGAGTTTTTTAATTTTTCTCCTTAAATCCTCATGTCTCTTTCCAGATTTGTTTTCACACAGATGCTGTAAAATGTAACTGTTATGAAATGTAGACATCAATTTGTAACAATTATGAAGTAGTCATCTGGTCTGTTTAGTTCTTCTGTGCCATCGTTTAGTTCACTGATTCCATTAGCTCTCATTAGTTATTCACATCACCTGTTTGTCATCAGCTGCCTGCCTTATTCAAGCCCACTCTTTGGTTCTAGTGTTTGTCTGGTATTATGTTTGACTTGGGGTGTAGAAATCCTTTCCTGGATACTATTAAACTACTTGTTTAATTAATCTTTGTCTTTCTGCGCCTTCCTTGACATGACATGACAATATTACTATAATTTTATGTAACATGTCTGTAATATTGCTGCAGATAGGAGGAGGATCATCGGGAGTTTTCCTTTTAAAGATCGAAGGTTGAGTAAAATAATGTCACCTCACTGCACTCTGTTTTTGAAAATGTTTATTATTGCATTCATTGAGTGAACATTTTGCTAATTGTTTACAGTAAACAAAAGTTACATAACAGGTATACTGTATATATATATATATATATATATATATATATATATATATATATATATATATATATATATATATATATATATATATATATATATATACACACACACACACACACACACTGAACAAAATTAAAAATGTAACACTTTTGTTTTTGCCCCCATTTTACATGAGCTGAACTCAAAGATCTAAGAGTTTTTCTATTTACACAAAAAGGCCTATTTCTTTGAAATATTGCTCGCAAATCTGTCTAAATCTGTGTTAATGAGCACTTCTTATTTGCCGAGATAATCCATCCGTGTGTGTGTGTATGTATGTATGTATATATATATATATATATATATATATATATATATATATATATATATATATACAGTATAAAGTGCAGGTAGTTGTATGCTTTATTCTGAATATAGCAGCTGTTTTACTGCTACATCCTTTCCTTCCTCAGCACAGCTACTGTATCTTGTATTGTGGTCTAAAGATAAGATTACAGTCCATGCTTTAATCAGATCCATTTTGGAACGTTTTCATGCTGGGATTATGATGACGAGGCTAGATGGTAAAAATACCATCAGTTATTCTCCTGCGTCTGGCCACAATGAGAGCCAGGATTATGATGGGCACATATTTTGATGGGGAATTTGAAAAAAGAGCAATCAGTCGTAAAATGACATTATTCTTTAGAAATCAGAAAGATAAATGAGCAAGAAATCTGGAGACATGGTTTTAATCACACGCAGTGGCTTTCTAAAGCTTTGATCCACCCATTGGCTTTCATGGCTAAATGCCAGAGTGATTAGTCCTTTATCACTTCACATTTCATCTGCACACATCTTGTGATCAGCCTTTGATGCTCATTTTCCTTGAAAGGAGCGCTCGGTGATTTTCTCTCAATGAGTCTTTTTACACTTTCAGACAGTTTCAGATGATATGGTTTTATGTTAAAATGTCCAAATTCTTATAATAACAGAAGATTAGTCAGACTTCATGAGAATATGATTAAATGAGAGCCCCCCGCTCCTTAAAGAGGTTTTAACAGCAGCTGTTCTTGCCCATTATCACAAGCGGTTCAAACCAGCACTGAGGGGCTTAAAAATGGTCACCAACACTGATGGGAAACTTTCAGGTGTTTCCTCGGCAACCGCTCAGAAATGTGCAGTTGCCTGGAGATGTAACTTTTCCCTTTCAGCCGAGCATAGTGAGGTCACATACAGGTTTAGGGACACAAACGCTTAACTTCTTGGTAGAGTTTATTCCCAATTGGAATTAGTGTCCTTGTAACTATAATATTGTTTTGTTAAGAAAGCTTAAGCGGTGCATACAAGCCCCTTTTGATGAGCTGATCATGGCTCACAGATTACCTTCATTACTCCATGTCAAGCATAGATAACTATGTTGAGTTCACAAGGTAGCACATTATAAATTAGTGCTCTGAGTGGCAAGGATGTTTCTCAGATGTGTTATTTAGAGACAAAGAAAGATAGATTGTTTAGGTTTACCCACCTCAACTAGTTACTTTACGTTGGAAACAATTATTATTTTCACATTCATTAATTTAGTTTTTAGTTTTTCCTTTTTGCAACTTTTGAAACTTTTATTTCAGGTCATTTCCATGGTATTTTAATATTATTTTTATTATGTTATTGTTGTTTGTTTATTTAGTCATCTATCATTTATTTTATTTTTTATCTCAAGTTTTATTTCAATGAACAAAAAATAGCTTTGATTTAATATATATATAAATATATATATAATATATATCATGATGAGGAAAAAAACATATATAAGTCGCACTGGACTATAAGTCGCATTTATTTAGAACCAAGAACCAAGAGAAAACATTACCGTCTACAGCAGCGAGAGGGCGCTGGAGACAGTAATGTTTTCTATTGGTTAATTTCTCTTGGTTCATTTCTCTCAGTTCATGTCAAATTAATTGATAAATAAGTCGCACCTGACAATAAGTCGCAGGACCAGCCAAACTATGAAAAAAGTGCAACTTATAGTCCGAAAAATATGATACTCCAGAATGTTATGAAGAGTGATCAGATGAATTGCATATTCCTTCTTTGCCATGAAAATTAACTTAATCCCAAAGAAAAACATTTCCACTGCATTTCATTGCTGTCATTAAAGGTCCTGCTGAGATCATTTCAGTAATCGTCTTGTTAACTCAGGTGAGAATGTTGACGAGCACAAGGCTGGAGATCATTATGTCAGGCTGATTGGGTTAGAATGGCAGACTTGACATGTTAAAAGGAGGGTGATGCTTGAAATCATTGTTCTTCCATTGTTAACCATGATAACCTGCAAAGAAACGCGTGCAGCCATCATTGCGTTGCATAAAAATGGCTTCACAGGCAAGGATATTGTGGCTACTAAGATTGCACCTAAATTAACAATTTATAGGATCATCAAGAACTTCAAGGAAAGCGGTTCAATTCTTGTAAAGAAGGCTTCAGGGCGTCCAAGAAAGTCCAGCAAGTGCCAGGATCATCTCCTAAAGAGGATTCAGCTGTGGGATCGGAGTGCCACCAGTGCAGAGCTTGCTCAGGAATGGCAGCAGGCAGGTGTGAGCGCATCTGCACGCACAGTGAGGCGAAGACTTTTGGAAGATGGCCTGGTGTCAAGAAGGGCAGCAAAGAAGCCACTTCTCTCCATAAAAAACATCAGGGACAGATTGATCTTCTGCAGAAAGTATAGTGAATGGACTGCTGAGGACTGGGAAAAAAGTCATATTCTCAGATGAAGCCCCTTTCTGATTGTTTGGGGCATCTGGAAAAAGGCTTGTCCGGAGAAGAAAAGGTGAGCGCTACCATCAGTCCTGTGTCATGCCAACAGTAAAGCATCCTGACACCATTCATGTGTGGGGTTGCTTCTCATCCAAGGGAGTGGGCTCACTCACAATTCTGCCCAAAAACACAGCCATGAATAAAGAATGGTACCAAAACACGCTCCAACAGCAACTTCTTCCAACAATCCAACAACAGTTAGGTGAAGAACAATGCATTTTCCATGAAAGAATGGGTTGCTATCAGTCAGGATTTGGCCCAGAAGTTGATTGAGAGCATGCCTAGTCGAATTGCAGAGGTCCTGAAAAAGAAGGGCCAACACTGCAAATACTGACTCTTTGCATAAATGTCATGTAATTGTCGATAAAAGCCTTATGAAGTGCTTGTAATTATATTTCAGTACATTACAGAAACACCTGAAATATCTAAAAGCAGTTTAGCAGCAAACTTTTTGAAAACTAATATTTATGTAATTCTCAAAACTTTTGGCCATGACTGTATATCAAAAAATGTTGATCTACTCGGATTTCCATGCTCAACCATCAGAGAATGGTCCAAGAGAGAGAGAATATCCAGTGAGCGCAGTTGTGTGGACGAAAATGCCTTGTTGTTGCCAGAGGTCAGAGGAAAATGGGCAGACTGGTTAGAGATGATAGAAAGGCAACAGTAACTCAAATAACCACTCATTACAACCAAGGTCAACATGATGAACAAAGCACAATACGTTGAACCCTGAAGCAGATGAGCTACAGCAGCAGAAGACCACACCAGGTGCTGCTCCTGTCAGCTAATAACAGGAAAAGGAGGCTACAATTCACACAGGCACACCAAAATTGGACAACAGAAGATTGGAAAAATGTTGCCTGGTCTGATAAGTCTCAATTTCTGTCAGGCTGGTGGTGGTGGTGTAATGATGTGGGGGATATTTTCTTGGCACACTTTGAGCCCCTTAGTACAAATTGAGCATTATTTAAATGCCAAAGCCTACCTAAGTATTGTTGCTGACCATGTCCATCCCTTTATGAATACAGTGTACCCATCTTCTGATGGCTGCTTCCAGCAGGATAATGCACCATGTCACAAAGCTCAAATCATCTCAGACTGGTTTCTTGAACATGACAATTGATTCACGTTACTCAAATGGCCTCCACAGTCACCAGATCTCAATCCAATAGAGCAGCTTTGGGATGTGGTAGAACGTGAGATTTGCATCATGTATGTGCAGCTGACAAATCTGCAGCAATGAGTGATGCTATCATGTCAATATGGACCAAAATCTTTGAGGAATGTTTACAGCAACTTGTTGAATCTATGCAATGAAGAATTAAGGCAGTTCTGAAGGCAAAAGGGGGTCAAACCCCGTACTATTAAGGTGTACCTAATAAAGTGGTTTCTCTCTCTCTCTCTTTCCCTCTGTGTGTGTGTGTGTGTTTGAAAACAAGAGCAGTAAAGTAAGTCGAAGTGTTAATCAACATGATGTCTGTTGGCAAAAAAAAAAAGAGGTCACGGTCTTTCCAGTGCTGAGCCTGAGGTGATAAATGGGTGTGTTCAGTGCAATGGCAAAAATGGAAGAAGACATGTTAAAAGGAAGAGGTGTCAACATCTCTGTAAAAGGCAGAGTGAGCTAAAAGAGAGAGAGGGGGAGGTGGATGGACAGAGAGTGGGGTCTGGATAAATATGTGAAAAAATAGTTTGCACCTTAAAATGAAGAGAAATACAGTGAAGACAGCTATTTCAAGGGAAATTTAAGAATATAAAGTAAAGTAAAATTCAGTGTATTTAACATTGCTGACACTGTTGGTTTCCACAGAACAGTATCACATGTGTGTGTGAGTGTCCACATGTATCACTGGCACAGGTGTCTCTGGTCTAGTCTGTGTATAAATAGAGCAGGACATGGCTTCAGGGAAGGCCACTGTGTCAATATTACACACGCACACAAACAGTGTTTTTTTTGTCATGGTGGAGAATTCAATGTTTTTGGAGAACTTCCAATGTTTTTATACTAAGCTAATGATGTAGTAGTTTCTTTAAACCTAAACTTAACCCTCAAAGAAAGTGTATTTAATCTATTTTAACCGTCTGGAGTCTAAAGGTATTTTTGGGGCCTGGAGAAGTTTTGTCATGCCCTGACATTTGTGCTTTTTCAGTTTCTTATAAATATCTAAATGGGTAAAGTCTAATCTCACTGTAATCAGCACAAACTGGGCTATAATAATATGTGGAATGCATGCATGTATATGATTGTATTTTTGAGAAAAAAAATGTTATGCGTGGTTAGTGAAAAACTAAAAAGGTAAATCACTTGAATAAGGCCATAAAACACATACAGAACATTGGTTCCCGGGATTTTTGAGAGCTGGAGCTTGTAGCCTAGAATTTTTCTTAATCGTTTTCGTTAATCGACTCCAGAGGGTTAATATGGTTGTTAAGCCATTTTGACTGGGGACCACAAAGATGGTAAAGTCACCTACACAGAGTGCAGCAAACAGCCTCAATGAAAAAAAAACATTAAATATAACATATTTTCTTAATATAAATAATATGAATATATAGTGTTTGAATATGTATTAGCTTATGATATTTGGTCCTCGCAATACAGGCAAAAAATATAAACACATCATGTCACAACATTGCCTTACTAGAAAACAGCACCTTGTTGTCACGGTGCAAGGTGCCGTCTCAGCTTCCCCTGCGGTCTATGTTGTCCTGTCAGTTCGGTAGCTCGTGGTCTGGGCAATCAGCGCTGATCGTGGCGGGGTTGTGCAGATCACAAGCTGATTCTTCCCCACCTGTCGCTCGTTCCCCCACTCCCTTATATGTCTCTGCTTTTCTGTCTGTCGTCGTGAGTAGATTGTTTTGTCTTTGCCCATGTTTTGTATGGTTCTAAGTCTCAGTCTCACCTTCTGTTTCCCGTCAAAGGATCCGTAGTTCGGAGATCCGGCAGCGCGAGTGGTCCGCAGTGTGCCGGCCAGCTCAGAGATCTCTTTGTGTGCCAGAGCATTTTATTATTGTTTATGTTATTTTGTGTTTTGTGGCGAGAATAAAGATTCTCCTTTTCTCTACTCTGCATCTGTCTCCTCTGTCTAGTACGCACCCTGACAGAATCTACTCACCATAAATGGATTCAGCAGAGGAAACGGAGCTGCGCCGAGCTCTTCAGCAGCAGGGCTCTCTTCTGGGTCGACAGCAGGAGGAAATCGCAGCTTCTCGTCGCGCCTACTCGCGCTCACTCGGGTGAGCCCAACTCATGTCGGTCATTTCTGTCCCAGTGCTCGCTGACTTTCACTCTCCAGCCTTCCTGTTTCCCCACGGAGCAATCCAGGGTGGCGTTCGTCATCACTCTCCTAGTTGGTCAAGCGTGAGAGTGGGGAACAGCTATGTGGGACAGCAAACATGATTGTTGTGTGTTGTTTGAGGCATTCTCGAGGGAGCTGGGCAAGGTGTTTGCCCGCCCGGCACGCGGTATTGAAGCAGCACGAGCATTGTCACTGCTTCAACAGAGAGAGCAGTCGGTGTCCGGTTACTCCATTCAGTTCCGCAAGCTTGCCGCGTCCTGCGGCTGGAATGAGAAGGCTCTCTAGGATCACTTCCTCCACGGCCTGGCTGAGGAGGTGAAGGACGAGATCTATTCACTAGAGCTGCCCCCTGGCTTGGATGGGCTTATTGATCTCGCCATTCGGGTCGACGACCGGATTACTCTCCGTTCTTGGCACCGTAGAGAGGGGATTCCCCATGAACACGTCACCGGGGTCCCGTATGGAGCAGCATGTGACACGGTGTCTCAACGCCGCATCCTCCCGGAGGAGGAGCCTATGCAGATTGGGAGAGCACGGCTGACAATAGGAGAGCGACGCCGTCGCTTGGATAATCAGCTCTGTCTGTACTGCGGTGAGGCGGGTCATGTGGTAGCGGCATGCCCTGTGGCAGGGCGATGCTTTTCACGCAAGGGAGAGTGCATGGTGAGCGTCACTACAACTCGACTGCCACCTGGTGGCCGTTCAGAGTTCCAAGCTTCAGTACAGTTTGGGGGAGCTGTTTTCCAGGTTTCGGCATTGATTGACTCTGGAGTGGAGAGCGACTTCATGGATTCCAGATTGGCAACTCATCTGGGGATTTCGGCCGTTGCACTTGCCGAACCTATTTCTGCCAGGACACTTTGTGGCACCCATCTCACTAATATCGCTCACACCACCCAGTTTGTCACATTAACTTTGTCTGGTAATCATGCTGAGGAGATTAGATTTCACCTCATTCACTCGCCCACCGCTCCAGTGGTGTTGGGTCACACCTGGTTGGTTAAACATAACCCTCATATTGATTGGGCCCGTGGTTCTATTTTTGTCTTGGAGTCCTTTCTGTTTAGCTCAGTGTTTGGGTGCTGCTTTTCCACCTGTCTTGTCTCATTCTGTGTTGCAGGAGGAGTTGATTAACTTGGTGGATGTACCGGAGGCTTACCATGATTTGAGAGTGGTTTTCAGTAGGTCCCGAGCTTCATCTCTGCCTCCACACTGCCCGTACGACTGTGCGATTGACCTGCTTCCTGGCACTTCTCCACTCAAAGGGCGCCTTTACTCTCTGTCGGGTCCGGAGCGGGAGGCCATGGAGAGGTATATACATGATTCTCTGGTAGCAGGCATTATCCGTCCCTCATCCTCTCCAGCCAGGACGGGGTTCTTCTTCGTGGAGAAGAAGGATGGTTCGTTGCGCCCCTGTATTGACTATCGTGGATTGAATGACATCACAGTAAAGAATCATTATCCTTTGCCGTTGATGTCATCAGCCTTCGAGCTTCTTCAGGGGGCAACCATCTTTACGAAGTTGGACCTTCGCAGTGCGATCATGTCCAGCACGTCAGGCGAGTGCTCCAGCGGCTGCTGGAGAATTGTTTATTCGTTAAGTTGGAGAAGTGTGAGTTTCACGCACAGTCGGTTCCGTTCCTGGGTTTTATTCTCTCGCCTGAAGGTATCCGAATGGATCACGCCAAGGTAAAGGCAGTTGCTGATTGGCCAACCCCAGATAGTCGTAGAGCGGTCCAGCGCTTTCTGGGGTTTGCCAATTTTTACAGGCTGTTCATTCGTAACTTTAGCCAGATCGCCCTTCCTCTGACTGATCTCACCTCCACAAGGAAACAATTCTGTTGGTCGTTGCAGGCCCAAGCTGTGTTTGAGAACCTTAAGAGTCGATTTGTTTCGACCCCCATTTTAACGACCCCTGACCCATCTCGTCAGTTCATTGTGGAGCTGGATGCGTCGGAGGTGGGGTTTGGGGCAGTTTTGTCTCAAAGATCAACTTCGGACGAGAAAATACATCCCTGCGCCTTCTTTTCTCATCGTTTAACCCCTGTGGAACGGAACTATGACATTGGGAATAGGGAGTTAATAACATTTCTTATCGCCCGGGCTCTAAGAATGGTAAACCTGACGCGCTATCGCAGGTTTTTGAGGCTGAGGCTAGTCCCACCCTCCCGGTGGCCATTTTGCATCCCGATCGGGTTGTGGCTGCGGTCACCTGGGGGGTGGAGTCCAAGGTCCGCGCGGCACTACGCGATGCTTCTGTTCCCACTGGATACCCAGAGGGTCTGCTCTTTGTACCTGAGTCAGTCCGAACTAGCGTACTTCAGTGGGGCCACTCTTCTAGTCTAGCTTGCCACCCTGGAGCGACTCGTACTTGTAGGTTATAATCAAGCAGCGGTTTTGGTGGCCGTCCGTGGCACAGGATGCTCGACGGTTGTTGTCGGCCTGTCCGATTTGCGCTGCGGGTAAGGGATCCAATCAACCCCCAGCAGGGCTACTTCAGCCGTTGTCGGTCCCTTCGCAGCCCTGGACACACATAGCGATGGACTTTGTGACTGGCTTGCCTCCATCTAGGGGCAAGACGGTAGTTCTCACTGTGGTGGACAGGTTCTCAAAGGCGGTCCATTTTATTCCCCTCCCCAAATTGCCATCAGCAAGGGAGACAGCGACTACAGTCTTAGATCACGTTTTCCGTATTCATGGCCTCCCGGTGAACGTGGTTTCTGACAGAGGTCCCCAGTTTGTGTCTAGGTTTTGGACAGAGTTCTGTCAACAGCTGGGGGTGACTGCGAGGATATCTTCCGGTTATCACCCGCAGGCCGAGCGTGCAAACCAAGATTTGGAGAGAGTCCTGCGCTGTGTGGGGTCTGCTGAACCGTCATCTTGGAGTTCCAGGTTGACCATGGTAGAGTATGTGCATAACTCCCTCCCGGTCTCATCTACGGGTTTATCTCCCTTCCAGTGCTGTTTAGGCTACCAGCCACCTCTATTCCCCTCTCAAGAATCCAATGCCGTTGTTCCCTCCGCGCATGCATTTATTCAGAGATGCCTCCGTACTTGGAGGATCGCCAGAGAAGCCCTCACTCGTACTTGTGAGAGGAACAAGGCATCGGCGGACCGTCACCGTACTAAGCCCCCACTTTACGTGTGTGGTCAGAGAGTCTGGTTGTCTACTAAGGACATTAACTTCAGACTGCCCTCACGGAAACTGGGACCCAAATTTGTCGGACCGTTTATCATCGCCAAGGTGCTTAGTCCGGTGTCAGTATGGCTCAAATTGCCCCCTCAGTTTAGAAGGATCCACCCGGTTTTCCAAGTTTCTAAGATTAAACCAGCCTTTCGCTCCCCCCTTCACCCCCTGACCTCTGCCCCTCCGCCTCCTAGGCTCATCGAGGGGTCGCCTGCCTATACTGTACGGCGGCTCATTGATGTGCGGTTTAGGGGTAGAGGTCATCAATATCTGGTAGACTGGGAGGGTTATGGTCCGGGGGAGAGATGCTGGATTCCGGCTCGCGATATTCTGGATCATGCTCTCATTGATCAATTTCATCAGTGACATGGTGAGTCCTCCGGGGATGCCAGGAGGCGTCCCTGAGGTGGGGGGTACTGTCACGGTGCAGGGTGCCGTCTCCGCTTCCCCTGCGGTCTGTGTCGTCCTGTCTGTTCGGTAGCTCGTGGTCTGGGCAATCAGCGCTGATTCGTGGCGGGGTTGTGCAGATCACGAGCTGATTCTTCCCCACCTGTTTGTTTGTCTGTTTGTTTGTTGATACTCTATTGATCCTTTACAGGAAATTATATTGTCACGGCAGCTTAATACTCAGACACCACATTTAACAGAACAAATTACTTTTTAAATTACCAACCAATCTACGGTTAAACAACAACAACAAAAATAAATAATAATACCTATATAGAATATTCAGTAACAGATGCATATTCAGTACAGAATATTCAATAACAGAAGTAAATATAGAACACATTAACACATTATATAACACATTAAACCTTCTGATGGCCGCTGGTACAAAGGACTTCCTGGTACGTTCAGACTTGCACTTTTGTGCAATCAACCTATGGCTGAAGGTGCTCTTATTGATCAACCCCAGCACATGGATTGGATGTGAGGAATTGTCCATGATTGATTTTAGCTTAGATAGCATTCTTTTCTCAGCCACATGCTCGATCACATCAAATTCAGTCCCCACAACCGAGCCTGCTTTCTTAATCAATTTGTTAACTCGATTTAGATCTCCCATGCGAGCACCCTCTCCCCAGCACACCACAGCAAAGAACAGAGCACTTGCCACCACTGTCTGATAGACGTTGCACAATAGAGGACGGCAGATGTTAAATGACCTCAGCCTTCTTAGAAAATAAAGTCGGCTTTGACCCTTTTTATACACTGTCTCCATGTGGCTCTTCCAGTCCAGCTTATCATCTAGCTGTACACCGAGATATCTGTGACTGGAGACCAACTCCACTTCACTGCCCTGGATTGTGATTGGGATTATCGGTGTCTTCTTCCTCTTCCTAAAATCCACAACCATTTCCTTTGTTTTTGAGAGGTTAAGTTGGAGATATTTGTGGTTTACTCCAACCCACAAACTCTGTAATAGTTCTCCTGTACTCCTCCTCTTCACCTCCTTTAATTAAGCCAACAACGACCGTATCGTCTGAAAATTTATGGAGGAAGCAACTGCCACTATTGTACTGAAAGTCTGCTGTATAGATAGTAAACAGTAACGGGGCCAGCACGGTTCCTTGCGGCACCCACGTTTTACTCAGAATAGTATTAGAGACACTATTCTGCAGACGCACGTACTGTGGTCTACTGGATAAATAGTTCATACACCACTGGACCAGTGATGAATCCAGCTGCATCCTCCTCATCTTCTCACACAGCAGTTGGGGCTGGATCGTGTTGAAGGCGCTTAAAAAGTCAAAAAAAGTGAACCTCACAGATGCATCAGGAGTGTCCAGATGTGCATAGGTTCTTTGTAGCATGTAAATAAGGGCCTCATCCACACCCGTGTTGGACTGAAATGCGAACTGCAAAGGATCCACGTAATTTGTCATACTGGCCTTGATGTAAAAAAAGACCTGTCTCTCAAACGTCTTCATAATATGTGAGGTGAGTGCTACAGGTCTGTAATCGTTATGGTTAGATGGATATCTCTTCTTTGGAATTGGGATCAAACAAGATGTTTTCCACAATTTCGGGACCTTTTGTAGGTACAGACTTAAGTTAAACAGGTATGTAAAAATACCACTCAACTGGGTAGAGCACGTCCTCAACAGTCTCGGCCCAATATCATCAGGCCCCACTGCTTTCCCTGGCTTCAGACGGTCCAATTCACCCTTGACCTGAGATTGATGTAGCACCATCGGTGGGGTTACAGTTGGAGAAGAGATGAGGGAGAGAAAGGTCATTTGGGAGGTGATGTCGCCAATAGGAGAATGGGGGGATGATGTCATAGATGGGATGAGTGAGGGAAGTGAAACAACACCAGGCAGCAGCAGACCAGGTGTGGCAGGCTGATGTGGCATTGGGTTATCAAATCTATTAAAGAATCTGTTCAGATCGTCAGCTAGGTTCTGGTCACCATCAAGTAGCGAACCCCCCAGACCTGCTTCACTCCATCCTGCTGCAATTTTTGTTCTAATTTGCACCTGTATGCTTTTTTCCCCTCCTTAATCTTCACCCTCAGTACTCTTTGGATTTCTTTGACCTTTTCCCTATCACCCTCTCTGAAAGCCTTTTTCCTTTTCATTTAACAGTACCTTCAGTTACCCATGGTTTATTATTAGGAAAACAGCGAATTTCTCTGGCGGGCATGATGTCATCATTACAGAATTTAATATAATGGGTGATGCATTCTGTTAATCCATCAATGTCATCCCCATAATCCTCACAGAAAACATCCCAGCATGTTGTTTCAAAACAGCACATTAGGGCTTCTTCTCTCTCCGGAGACCAGTATTTTAATGTTCTGTTAATGACAGGCTGCCTCTTAACAACTGGCGTGTAAGAAGGAGAAAGATGTACCATATCATGGTCAGATCGACCAAGAGGGGGCAGTGCAACACATTTGTATGCATTTTTCACGTTAGCATACAAGAGGTCCAAGATCTTATCTCCCCGTGTTGTACAATAAACAAACTGCTTAAATGTGGGCAGGGTCTTAGAAAGGGATACATGGTTATAATCACCAGAAAGAAAAATGAACGCATCTGTGTACTTCGCCTGGAGTCGCGCGACAACAGAATGCACTGTGTCACAAGCCACTTCCTCATTGGCAGATGGAGGGATATAAACAACAACGGCGATCACCACAGTGAACTCCCTTGGCAGGTAATAAGGTCTTAAACTAACTGCCAATAGTTCAATGTCCTTATTACATATCTGATCTTTAATAGTAGCATGATTGGGATTACACCACTTGTTATTGATGAGCAAGATAAGCCCCCCTCCTTTATGCTTACCGCTCGATTCGGCGTTCCTATCCGCTCGTATTGTCCTGAAGCCGGTAAAGCTGATCACGAGATCAGGGATATTGTCCGTCAGCCACGACTCGGTCAGACATATAAGACTGCTTTCCCGGTACATTTTCTGGCTCCTGACAAGTGTCTCTAGTTCTTCGAGCTTGTTTGTCAAACAGCAAACATTTCCCATGGTGGTAGATGGTAGGGCTGGTTTAAAGGTTTCTTTCCAAGCTCTTTCTCTACTCTTCTTATTTCTCTTCACCCCAGCTCTAATTCCACTATGTCTTCTCCTTAATATATCCTTCAGAATATCATGTTTAATCCCGAATTTTGAACCTTGTACCAGGTCTAGTAGTTCTTGCCAGGTGTATGCAAAAGCAGGTGCCTCTCGGCTAGTGTTATAGTCCTTTGCCCGCATAAACTTTTCCGATATCAAGTCCATATCAACAATCAATTCATTAATCTATCCACTATTATCCACTAAATTTCAAAACACTTAAAAGCACTTTTAAAAACACTTAAAAACACAATACTACACACAGCTGCACGCTACAGGCTGCCAACTCATCGGCGCCAACTCACTAAGTCCAGTGTTGGGGAGTAACTAGTTACATGTAACGGCGTTACGTAATTTAATTACAAAATTATTGTAACTGTAATTAGTTACAGTTACTACGAAAAAATAAGTAATTAAATTACAGTTACTTATGAAATTTTAACGATTACAAAGGGGATTACATTTGAATGTTTACACACATCCACATACAGATTTAACTGATTTCTTTCCCAAATTGCACTGACTATTCTGAGACATACCGCCCTAATAATTTCCGGAATGCGGAAACACAGTCTGGTTCGTAGAATCCAGTCATAAAAACGGAATGCCTAACGCGGACGGAATATGCCACATTTTGGATGACTAAATCAAAAGTAGGTCAGTACACTTGAATCAAAACATGACAAGGACTAGTGTCTGTCAATATTAAGCCCCAAAATGCAATATATGACTTGCACATTCTGCGTGTCTGTGGAAATCAGGCGCGGACTGGACACAGGGAGAAACGGGGCAATTCCCGGTGGCCTGGCAGCCGATTTTGCCCTCTATTTTAATATTGTTATTGTATAATTGCACGCGGAATGTACTAAAGCGATCATTTGCGAATCCGCCATTTGATAATTAAATCTCTAATAAGTCATGAAGTGTTAGTCATGACTCGCGCGCTCTCTGCGCCTCCGCCAAACGGTTTGGATCAGACTCAGAGTAATCAATGCGAGAGTGGACTGTAGAAGTGCACAGCTGGAGCAAAGAAGCAGAACTACTGTTCAGGGTTTCAGGTCAGTTTCATCTGTAAAGATGCTTTTTTGTCTTGTTTTTTTATTTATTTAATCAAGCAGCAGCACGTTGCTCATCAGTAATCACTCAAAATACTATATAAAGGACATCATTATTATCTGTTGTAATGCTACAGTAGTAATTTAGCTGAAAAAAAATCAGTTTTTTTATAGGTTTAGGGGGAGCTATACAGACAACACAACCCTTACGAAAATTTACATTTTAATATTTAACTATAAATCCAAATCCAGAGAAAATGGTTACTATTGTTTTACTCTGGTAACCAAAAATTTAAAATTATTTAACAAATGTATTTATTTTATTTATTTTTACTTTTTTTATGTCAGGTCCATACAAAAAAATGTTTTGTGCATGAATTTGTTTGTATGAGTTTGAATTTCCAGGTCTGAATTTTTTTCTCAGTCCGCCCCTCCTGTAAATTAATGGCAAAGACATGGTTTCATTTACTACACATAGGCCTACTGAAGCTCGCAGTGTTTTCAACCTCTGCCACCTCAATATAGGAGTACATGAGCACATAAACATAATTTCTAGAACTGCTCTGTGTCACTTCATGTGCATTTTACTTATTTTGAGAAAACTATAATCATATACAAAGAGACAGCAGTTAAAAAAAACACCAATGTTTCAGGAGTTTAGTACAAAGAATACATCACATGCTTACTAGATAACTGTATTTAAGTTGATGTATATGCTTTTATTTATTATTCTTTAATTTTCACAAATTTAGAAAAGTAATCAAAAAGTACTCAAAAGTAATTAGTTACATTACTTTAATAAAGTAATTGAAAAAGTTACACTACTATTACATTTTAAACAGGGTAACTTGTAATCTGTAACCTATTACATTTTCAAAGTAACCTTCCCAACACTGTCTAAGTCTCAGTCTCACCTTCCGTTTTCCCGCCAAAGGATCCGTAGTTCGGAGATCCGGCAGCGCGAGTGGTCCACAGTGTGCCGGCCAGCTCGGAGATCTCTGTGTGTGCCAGAGCATTTTATTATTGTTTATGTTATTTTGTGTTTTGTGGCAAGAATAAAGATTCTCCTTTTCTCTACTCTGCATCTGAGTCCTCTGTCTAGTATGCACCCTGACACTTGTATGATTTGAAGAAGCAAGTCATTTTATCCCTTGCCTGCTCTGACTCTTCATGTCATTTTTCCTACACTATACTTTAGTCAGAAAAGACACTGTTGGCCTTTATTTGAGATGCTATAAAAAGCTGTTTGATGTCACACCTGCTTTTTTCTTTTTTATATTCACATTAAGAGGCTCTTTTTCCACTCTCCCTGCTCTTCCTCTTTCTTTTTTGAATGGGAATACATTCAAAATGAGAGTTGGGGACCATTATGGCAGAGCCCAAGAGAGGCCTGCGACTGCATGTAATGGTTCAGACAATTTGGGCAAGTGATAGAAAATTTGTGACACAAATATTCTAATTATTTCAAACCCGGCTGGTCAATTAACTCTCTTTCCATCTTCACCTGTCTCTTTGTCATTCTGAATATTTTCAGAACTGAATTAAGAAAATATTATAAATTCCAGTCTAAATGATAAAGACCACCATTCAACTTTCCACAAATACATTAAGCAGCCCATTTGTTTTCAACATTAAAATAGTAAGAAATGTTTCCTCTCAAATAATTGCATTATAATTATTTCTAAAGGATTGACTGGAGTAATGGAATAAATAGCATTTTAGAACATATTAAAATAATATATAAATAATAGTAATATTTTAGTATATAGTATATTTTAAATTGGAATCATATTACACATTATTACTAATTTCAATGTATCTTCAGATTGCATCCTGTATCTGTAAGGTATGACAGACACAGGATGTAAACGCAAGGCGTATTTATTGACAAACAGCAAGAAGGTCAGGTTAATGAGCAAAATCACAGGAGACACAGGCGGGCGGACACAAGGCTGATGGTCAGATGATGCAGGGACTTTGGTGGACAACTGGTGGTGGTGCTCGATCCAGTGACGATCCCTTGAATCCCGGTGATTGAGTAATCCAAGTGAAGTAGCTGCAATCCAGTGCTGCGATCCAGGAACGAACGACGAAGACAGGAAGACTAGGCAGGAACAAGGACACAGGAACAGCACGAGAGCACACTGGGGAGAACACAACGATCTGACAACATGAAACACCAGTTACTGAACTTATATAGGGACAAACAATTGAAACCAGCTGGCGCTGCTGATTATCGCTGATCAGTGACCACGCCCACACACACACACACAACAGCACGCTAGACGAAAGAGAGAGAGTGAATTCATGAACCGTGACAGTACCCCCTCCCCTAAGAACGCCTCCTGGCGTTCCCTGGCGGACTTACCTGACGATTGTAATCATCGATCAGAGAGTGATTCAGAATGTCTCTAGCGGGAACCCAACTTCTCTCCTCCGGACCGTAACCCTCCCAGTCCACCAGGTACTGAAATCCGCGTCCCCTCCTTCTCGAGTCCAGAATATGACTAACCAAATAAGTAGGTTCCCCATCTACGAGACGCGGCGGGGGAGGAACCGGGACAGGCGGATTAATAGGTGCCCAAAACATGGGCTTGATTTTGGATACATGGAAGGCGGGGTGAATTCTCCTGTACGTAGGAGGAAGTTTTAGGCGGACTGTCACCAGACTAATGATCTTGGTGACAGGAAACGGGCCAATAAATTTTGGGGCAAGTTTATTAGAGACGGAGCGGAGAGGAATATTCTTAGTAGAAAGCCACACTTTTTGACCAACGACGTATACGGGAGGCTTTGACCGGTGGCGATCGGCCTTGGCCTTGGTGCGCGCCCCCACTTGGAAGAGAGTCTCACGGGCTCTAGTCCAAGTGTGGTGACACCTCTGGACGAAGGCGTGAGCGGAGGGGACCGCGACTTCGGATTCCTTACTGGCAAAAACTGGTGGCTGGTAACCTAAACTACCCTCAAACGGAGTAAGGCCCATAGCTGACACTGGTAACGAGTTATGGGCGTACTCCACCATAGAAAGTTGTTGGCTCCAAGAGGAAGGATTCTTGGAAACCAAACATCGCAACACTCTCTCCAGATCTTGGTTGGCTCTCTCTGATTGACCATTGCTTTGGGGGTGAAACCCCGAAGAGAGACTAACCGTTGCCCCCAATAATCTACAAAACTCCTGCCAAAATTTGGACACAAATTGGGGACTCTGTCGGAGACCACGTCCATCGGGAGGCCATGTAACCGAAAGACGTGATCTATGACAGTAACCGCTGTCTCCTTGGCTGAAGGTAATTTGGGCAAGGCGATAAAATGAGCCGCCTTCGAGAACCGGTCCACGACCGTCAAAACGACAGTCTTGCCCAGGGAGGGTGGGAGGGCGGTGACAAAATCTTGCGCGATGTGGGACCAGGGTCTCGAAGGGACTGACAGCGGTTGTAGTAACCCATCAGGGGGTCGGTTGGACGTCTTACCAGTGGCACAAACAGAGCAAGCCAAAACAAAACTACGGATTTCACGAGCCATTAACGGCCACCAGAATCGTTGCTTAACCAAAAAACTGGTACGATTGACTCCTGGATGACAAGCTATACTGGAGCAATGACCCCACTGAATGACTTCAGACCGATATTCCTCAGGCACAAATAACCGGTTCGGTGGGCAATCAGGCGGAGGCGTTACCCCTTCTAAGGCCTTCATGACCCTCGATTCGACCTCCCATCTGAGAGTGGAGACCACTAATGTCTCGGGTAAAATACACTCGGGAGTAGACGGGCGTTCGGAATGGTCAAAAATACGACATAAGGAATCTGGTTTGATGTTTTTGGAACCCGGGCGGTACGAAAGAGAAAAGTCAAAACGACCGAAAAAAGTGCCCACAGAGCCTGCCTAGAGTTGAGTCTTTTAGCAGTTCTAATGTATTCTAGGTTCTTGTGATCGGTCCAAACGATAAAAGGTACCCCAGAACCTTCTAACCAGTGCCGCCATTCCTCCAGTGCTAACTTGACTGCCAACAACTCCCGGTTACCAATGTCATAATTACGTTCGGCAGGTGATAAACGATGAGAAAAAAACGCGCAAGGGTGAACCTTATCGTCTGTGGCAGAACGTTGAGAAAGAACTGCTCCTACCCCCACCTCTGACGCGTCGACCTCCACCACGAACTGCCGTGATGGATCAGGGGCAACGAGGATGGGAGCCGAAACGAAGCGGCTCTTGAGTTTGGCAAATAGAGCTTCCGCTGTATCAGACCACCTGAACGTCGTTCTGGGGGAGGTCAAGGCGGTCAGAGGAGCGACTAGTTGGCTGAAGTTACGAATAAAACGTCGATAAAAATTGGCGAATCCCAGAAACCTCTGTAGGGCCTTACGGGAATCTGGACTTGGCCAATCTATCACAGCCTTAATCTTATCAGGATCCATACGCACTCACTCAGACGAGACGATGTACCCTAAAAAGGGGACGGACTGTGCATGAAATACGCATTTCTCCGACTTGACAAAAAGCCCATTCTCTAGCAACCTCTGAAGCACTCGTCTGACGTGCTGAACATGTTCCTGGAGAGAAGAGGAAAAGATCAATATGTCATCCAGGTAAACGTATATGAATTGATGGACCATATCTCTCAACACGTCATTGACGAGTCCTAGGAAGACTGCGGGCGAGTTGGAGAGCCCGAAGGGCATAACCAAGTATTCAAAGTGCCCTCTGGGGGTATTAAATGCGGTCTTCCATTCATCTCCCTTCCTTATGCGAACCAAATGATAAGCATTACGTAAATCCAATTTTGTAAAGATAGATGCTCCCTGCAATCGTTCGAAAGCTGAAGACATCAACGGCAAAGGATAAGTATTCTTTACCGTGATGTTGTTCAACCCTCGATAATCAATGCACGGTCTCAGAGACCGATCCTTCTTCCCCACAAAAAAGAACCCCGCCCCCGCTGGAGATGAGGAAGGTCTAATGAATTTGGATGCTAGAGAATCAGAAATATATTTCTCCATAGCCTCCCTCTCTGGAACAGAAAGTGAATATAACTTGCCCTTGGGCGGAGACCCACCTGGTACTAAGTCTATAGCACAGTCATAGGGACGATGTGGAGGAAGAGAAGCAGCACGAGACTTAACTGACTGAACACTTCTCTCAGGTCCTGGTACTCTTCAGGCACGTTAGATAAATTCACCACCTCCTTCTGGAAAACAGACACAGGTACAGACGAACACGCAGACACCAGACATGACTCATGACACTTATTACTCCACATAGAAATGGTGTTGTGCCCCCAATCGACTCTGGGATTGTGTTGTGTGAACCAAGGATGACCAAGTACGATGGGTGCCAGAGGTGAGCTTATGAGGAGGAATGTTATTGTCTCAGTGTGGTTGCCAGACGTGATGAGAGTGATGGGTTCATAGGCATGTGTAATGTTGGAGAGCTGTTGTCCATTGAGAGCATTGACAGTGATCGTGTATGTGAGAGGGGTGGTGGAAATGTGGAGATGGTTAGCCAGTTCAATATCCATAAAATTACCTTCTGCCCCTGAATCCAATAAAGCCTGGGTGTCGTGAGTGTTGGTTGCCCACCTTAGTCTTACCGGAAGGAGAGTAGATGATGATGTTGAGGATGAGATCTTCCCGGTGGAGATCCCACCCGATAGTAGCCTCATAGTCACTACCGGGCTTGGTCTTTTAACGGGCATGAGTGGATGAAGTGGCCCGCCCGCCCGCAGTAAAGGCACAGTCCATGGGATCTCCGCCGTTCCTTCTCCTCCCGGGAAAGCCGAGCTCTACCCACCTGCATGGGTTCCGGATCGTAAGAGGGGCTGACCGTATCCAGGAATTCAGAACGTCGGTTCTCCATGCCGCGAACTGGATGATCTTGTTGGAAACGGCCCATTCTGTTCAGCCGAGCATCTACTCGAAGTGCTAATTCGATAAGTCCATTGAGACTAGTAGGAAGGTCCAGCATGTAAATCTCTCTCTGAATATGGTCAGCCAACCCATGCAGGAATCTGTCCCACTGCATCTCCTCGTTCCATCGGCACTCTGCAGCCAGGGTGCGGAACTGGATGGAATACTCCCACACCGAACCGTGACCTTGGCGAAGATCGGCGAGTAGTCTGGCCGCCTCCCTACCCGCCACTGCCCGATCGAAAACCCTCCTCATCTCCTCGGAGAGTGCCTGGAACGAGGCGCAGCATGGGTCTTGATTCTCCCACACCGCCGTTCCACAGAGAGCCGCCCGGCCGGAGAGTAGCGTCAGCACAAACGCCACCTTGGATCGCTCCTGGTTGAACGTCTGAGGCTGTAATGCAAAGTGCATAGAACATCGGGTCAGAAAAGCTCTGCAAAACTCTGGTTCACCTGAATAACCTTCGGGTGTCGGTAGTCTCGGTTCGCGCCGCAGCTGCGGCTCTGGAAGAGGGGGTGGAGTCGGCGGTGTGGGCGGCGCAGTGGAGACTCGGAGCTGTTGTATCTGCTGGGTGAGCTCGGACACCTGCGTCACAAGCGCTTGGACCGCCCTCCCTGTGAGGGAGATGTTTTCCTCCTGGGAGTCCATTCTAGCGATACTTCGAGCCGCAAACTCGTCCCACGTAGAAGCGCCTGCTACATCCATAATGGTCAGATCGTTCTGTAACGTATGACAGACACAGGATGTAAACGCAAGGCGTATTTAATGACAAACAGCAAGAAGGTCAGGTTAATGAGCAAGATCACAGGAGACACAGGCGGGCGGACACAAGGCTGATGGTCAGATGACGCAGGGACTTCGGTGGACAACTGGTGGTGGTGCTCGATCCAGTGACGATCCCTTGAATCCCGGTGAGTGAGTGATCCAAGTGAAGTAGCTGTAATCCAGTGCTGCGTGACGATCCAGGAACGAACGACGAAGACAGGAAGACTAGGCAGGAACAAGGACACAGGAACAGCACGAGAGCACACCGGGGAGAAAACAACGATCTGACAACATGAAACACCAGTTACTGAACTTATATAGGGACAAACAATTGAAACCAGCTGGCGCTGCTGATCATCGCTGATCAGTGACCACGCCCACACACACACACACACACACACACACACACAACAGCACGCTAGACGAAAGAGAGAAAGTGAAATCATGAACCGTGACAGTATCATTTGGAATAAAATTAAAAAAATTAAGAGGTCAAAGTTAAGTTTTTATATTTACAATATTTAATTTTATTTCCATATTTGCTTCACTGGATTTACTGTGCATGATGCATCAGTGGATGATTATACAAAGAAGGAAATGTTTATCTTTTGTAAGCATTTATAAAAAAAAAAGGGAAAAAAAATCTTTCAGTCGATATCACTCTCTCCACTTGACTGCATGCTAGAATGTAACATCATTTTTTCCACTATCTAATTTTTTTTAGTATTATCATTATAATTATTATTATTATTATATTGGATATGCTTTTCATTCAAAAACACATCAAAATATGAAATTAACATAGGTAGTATGTTGACTTTATAACACTGTCAGAACAACTGAGATTTACCTCAGTAAAGAGTGATGCTCATACAGTAGGTTTCTATATTTAATTGATGGCAACACGCATACAGTACTACTTTCATAGAAAAATACATAAAAAAATATCTTTGAGCACCTTTGAGAGGGACAGCACATGGCCGATGGGTTTCTGGAACAAGAACTGAAGACTACTCCCTATCAAGAAGATTCAGTGAGCTTCCTGAGTTTGAGACCTAAATAGAAAGCTCAAAAAGGTTGCATGCATTCTCTCTCTCTCTCTCTCTCTCTCTCTCTCTCTCTCGCTCTCCATTCATCCTATTCTCTGTTCTCTTCCTTCTGTCCTCTCCTCCCAAACTCTTTGTCTGTGATCTGTTTCTCCTCTTACTCAGTTGTCTTTCCCCTTTGAATACTCTGTTCTATTTCACCTCTGTTTGTTTGTGTGTGTGTACTTGTTTATGCAACCGAATATCCCCACAATCATAGTAAAACCTGACATTTTTGACATTGTGGGGACTGGCCTACGGTTCCCACGAGGGAAAATAAATAATACAAACAGTAAATGATGTTCATCTGAAAGTGTAACCAGGTTTTCTGCAAGGGGCAGGTTTAGAGTTAGTGTTGAGTTAGGGGATAGAAAATATAATTTGGCCAGTGTAAAAGTAATGGAAGTAAATGGGGGGGGGGGGGGGGGGGTCTGTGTATGTGTGTGTGAGTCTTGTCTGAATCAGCTCTAGATGTGAGGCCTGGAATGTCAGTGCATGATATTACTTTTCTTTACCTCTATTACCAAACTACAACAAACTCTGAGATACAGCACTACCGTGAATTGTGTGGTTTTCATTTTATTAATATCAATCAAATTTTGCGATTCTGTTCAAAAGACATGTTTAGATTCATTCATTTCGGATTAAAGAAAGACGATCAGGCAATCCACAGTGCAAAGTTGATGTGTTTTCTCAGCGACCAGCATGGATGAGCTCCAGGAATGATGAGGCAGATATCGTTCTTATTTGGAAGGCCATACAAAGTAGTTTCACTTTCACAGTACAACACACAGCATCTACATGACATGGTGGTGGCGGCAACAACAATACTACAACGAGAATAAAAGGTACGCCTTCTTTCTTTGTGTGAACATCTGGGCAGCGTTATGCAAAATTCCCACATAGTAACATAGAGATGTGGGGGGCATGTTAGAATTAGCCGTTTTAGGGGGGTGTGGACAAGTCTTAACTTTCATAAAGAATATTTCTTTGGATTTGAGACATGCACCAAGAGCTTGTAACATTCCAAAAAGAAAGGAAAATTGAAATTGCATCATATATACCCATGATGAAATATTGAACTTAGTATCATCAGCTTAATAGTGAAAGCTAACAACTTGATTCCAGATGATATCTCCCAGACGTAACATGTATATCATCAAAAGTAACGGCCCTAGTACTGAGCCTTGAGGTACTCTATACTGCACTTGGGATCGATATGATTCACTCTTCATTCACTTCTACAAATTGATGGCGGTCAGTGAAGGAAGATTTGAACCATGCTAATGCACTTCCACTAATGCCAACAAAGTTTTCTAGTCTATGCAAAAGAATGTTGTGGTCAATGGTGTCGAATGCAGTGCTAAGATCTAGTAATACACTAATAGAGAGATACAATCACGAACATATGATAAGAGCAGGTCATTTGTAACTCTAATGAGAGCAATCTCAGTACTAACATCTGGTCTAAATCCTGACTGTAAATGCTCACAAATAAACATTTTCTCTAAATATGAATATAATTGTGAGGATACTACCTTTTCTATCTATTTTCTGGACTGGAATTTTGAGAAAAGCAGGTTTAAAGTGAGACGGGTTTCATTTTCACTTCTACTTAACAATCGCTGTCTGTCAGGAGCGTTATAAATAAATAAATTAAATTAAATTAATTTATGCATTTAGCAGACGCTTTTATCCAAAGCAACTTACAGTGCATTCAGGCTATCAATTTTTACCTATCATGTGTTCCCGGGGAATCAAACCCCCAACCTTCCAATTGAGCTACAGGAACACAAACAGATGAACAGTTTTCCATTGTTTATCATGATGGGTATGGTCTCTGAACTTTTGATCACCCCTTGTATGTTTGTATAGCATGAACAGTGTACCTAGTTAGAAAAGCGAGCACAGCACACCTGTGCATATAACAGAGTGTCATTGGACTACTCTCCTCTTTAGTAACTTCATCCGATCCTACATCTCTGGATGTGAAGTAGTCCATTATAACATCTTTTATAGTGCAAACACTAGATTATGTTCCATATTTCTAGATGGAAATCTGATATGTATCTCATCACCCCGATAAGCAGGAAGGGGCATATTACTGTGTCTGACATCCTACTTCACATACCTCTTTAATGTTATTTTTAGTGATCTCCGACTGGCGAAAACAAACATAATTTATGCCGGCGTGAATAAAAATCTTACTGAATTTACATTTAGCATTAGCCAGCAATTTTAACCCTTTGACGCGTACGATCACACCGGTGTGATCAGTCTTGGCTGGTCCCTGAAGCGTTCGATCACACCGGTGTGATTAAAACTTTCAGTGCATCACATCATCAACTGCTAAATTTAAATCCACTTTCGCGCTTCGGCTGGCACAGAGCCAGATCCGACGCCCTGAGCGCTTGTCATATTATCACACATATTCAGTATTTTCAACCATTTAATGCTTATTTAAAGCTTCAGACATTTAAATACACATGAATACTAGCAAAAACTTACATTTACAGTTTGTAAAATATACACTGATGTCTGTGGAAAAGGCAATAATGATCCATACAAATAAATGTTTTTATTGATATATATACAGATTGTGTAGGTAACTAAAGTTTACTCTGCTCTTCTCTCAGTTTACCGCGGACTTACTTTTATGTGTTTTCGGGTGGAGAGGATGAATTTGCGTGTTGTAAATCCCACAGCTCGGATTCAGCGCGAACTAACATGGCGGCGCCCATCACCTGGTATAGATCAACTAACACGGTCGATATAAAAGTGTTTAAACTACCAAATATATTTACTTGCACATATTTCAGTATCGGAATATCAGATATTTCATAATATAGTGAGCATGTTTTGGGAAAATGTTTAATAAAACAAGTAAAATTAAATAAAAGCGATCCATGTGTCATACAGATCTATTGCTGTTGTGTTGTGTCACATGACAAGCATGACACATCGCCATGGAAACAATAAGGCGATACATTCTAAAATAACAGTCGTCTAAAAAAACTCACGCCGGGGGCTCAGCTAGAATATTTTCAAACTCACGTGCGAAAGGGTTAAATTTTCCAAGATGTCAGGCACTCTGTCACCCTATTTTCACGTTCCGTACAATAGAATCGCCAATTACTAGAGCACTTTCACCAGGTTTCTTAGTAGGTGTGTCACTGAGTGGGGAGAACCTGTTTGATGTTTTGATCGGAATGGAAAAGCGGAGTTTTGACCCGCAACTATGCCGCTTAACCGTCACCCTGTCGCCCTGCTGCGGAGTCTCTGTAACTGGAACCGAACAATGTACAGGACACCTTGAGCTAGTTGCATCTAAATCCACATCTACAGGACTCACATTCTTGCTATCCTTAATTAAAGTTTGAATGCTTGTCTCTAATTCTGAAATCTTCTCTGTCAGCCTATTTCTAGGGGTTGGTAGAGTACCCAAAAACTGTACTCAAGTAAAAGGACTTACACTCAAAAAAATAGCTTGTTGGTCTAACTTAATAAAACTATGACACACATTTCCACGCATTTAAACTGATTTATTTAAACTTAAATTAAGTTAAATGTACTGATGAGTAAGATGTATGATAATTTAATGAAATCACAACAGTTTCACTGGACATATTCTGTGAATGTTCCCTGAACATAATTCACTCCTGTTGATTCAATCAGTGTTGTTGCTATTCAGACTGGAGCCTTCGCGCAGAGTTGCGTGAGTTTTATGCATTTTTATGAGAATGGAAATGCCTGTTAGAGTTTAAGAGTTTAATGTTTAGTTATTTTAAATATTTAAAAGAGTTCAGACAACATAAAATTATGTTTTGTTTTTTTGTTTTTTGTTTTTTGTTACCATTATGGTAAAGAGTAGAGCTTGAGCTTAGGTTGTTAATAGGTGTCATACACACACATAAATGTTCAATGATCATTTCAATATAATATAGACTGAATAAATCATATGCTGGCCCTAAAAACTGATTTATTAATTTTTTTCTTTTGATTCTCATTAGTGATGGGTTTGTATCATTTTACAGACTCTGACTTTTGTTCAGAAAAATGAACAAATCTTTTTTTCTAGTCATTTTGTTCATTTTAGCAAAATGTAATGAACATGTTAGGTGTTACTTCCCCAACACATCTACTACTTAAGCAAATATTGATCACACAACAAACAATACAAAACTAAAATGCTGTAAGATACAGAAAAGATTAATTAACTGTTTACCTGGGTCTTCAGTCTGTGATTAGCTCACCTCTTGTCTGGCAAGTCTTCGGGTTTAAGTAATTCCTTAATCACATGACAGACCCATACATTATACCAATGCAGTCAGAGCCTGAAAGAGAATTGATTAGTTCATCTTTCGGGTCTTCCGGTCGAGTTTGACTCGTTCCTTAATAACGTGACAGATCCATACGCTATTTCTGACATTTCTGTCACTATGTTTTTGTTACTGTTTCTTGAGTATCTGTGGTGTGTTATTATTTTATAAATAAATAAAACCCTGTTATAAATAAAATATTGATTAATTTTAGTAAATAAACATAGGCTATATAATATAACAATCCAAGCCTACAATACAAAGTAATTATAGCCTAGTTTGTTAATTTTTTCTCCAATTTTGAGTTTGCTGGTAAAATAATTGCTTTTCCTAGGCAGACTTGACATATTGGTCTAATATTTGTATAAGAAGATTGCTCAAAAAGAACATAATGACATAAATTAAAAGCAAATAATTTTTTGAATCCTAAACAAGTAACACTACAGTTCTATAGTCTAATCTGAAGGGTGAACTCAAAAAACATAAATCATACAACAAGGTAATTTTTGAAGAGTAGAATCCACTGTAAGAAGAAGAAAAAAAAAGTGATTTCGCCATCATATGGACAAAATTTAAAGCATAACCAACTCTTTATTACCACATTCAGTGTTATGGAAAGTACCATCATGACAGAAATTAAAAGCATCAATTTGAAACAAGAATTGCATCATGTAACTGTAAGATTAAATAATAATTATAATAAAAAAATAATAATAAGTAAACTCTTCAGCGCATTGGACCGAGGTCAAGATTTGAGGAAGGGAACTAATCAATTCTCTTTCTGGCTTAGAGTGCACAGGTTTAGCATATGGGACTGTCAAGTGATTAAGTAACGACTCAAACTTGACCCAAGATGAACTAATCAGTTCTCTTTCTGGCTCAAGAGTGCATTGACTGACACAGGTGAACTACTACTAGCAGAACAGAACCTATAAAATATTGTGCATGTGCGACTGAACGAATCACCCCCTGAGATGATTCATTCTTCCCAAATGACATTAAATATTCATTCAAAATGAATAAATTATTCAAGAACGACATGTCACTAATTCTCATATTTATTCTTATGAGAGTGTAACAGCCAGCATAACATAACACTAAGTACAATTTTTGTAGCATGCAAATAATGATCAAATAAAAATGTTCTCATGACATTAGCATACTTACAGCTCATGTGGCCTATAGCCTAACCACAAGTCTATACTTCATAATGGTAACCTCAAAAATAATTATAAACATAAACTCTTTTAAATGTCAAAAATAACTAAACAACAAGCTTTAATATGTCACACACATTAAACAGCACTTAATTTCAACATTTATTCTCCTGGTCTATCCCTACGCAAAGCATGCTGGGAATTAGAAATCCACTGCCCAGTTTCAGTCAATGCAACATAAATGAATCATGTAGGCCCAACTTAACTTCAGTGGTTTAAGTCAACGTTTTACAAATGTTATTTTATTTAATATAATAAAATTGAGTGCAAATAACAACTGAATAAAAAACTAAAGGTTTATGTTGTTTTAGCTTATTTTAAGTAAACTAAGCAAACAACTAAAATATTTTTTTTGAGTGTATAGAAATATTTACTCAAGTAAAGCTAAAAGCACACTCTAAGAAATATCTGTTTATTAACAGTTGTATTACTGTATATTTTTACAGAAATTGTCCATATAAGGTCATTATGGACCGTTATGGGACTTTGATCTCTCCTGCAACTGCCAACTGCCTTGGACAGAGACGGATCTAAGCAGAACGTCAAAAAAGAATTTGCAACGGTCTGCCTTTCAGTAAGTAATTATTATTTTTATTTTTTTTTGGAGGGGGGGTGGGGGGGTTGGTGTACGTTATCCAAGTGACTCTTTTATTTGCAGTAGTTTTAAATGTTATATTGTCTGGGTTCATCGTGTGTATACAATTTTGAATTTCCGTTGGTTATTGCTAACTTTAACGTTAGCTAACTTAACGTTCGTGAGCTGCTGTTATTAACCAGCAATTTTGAAATGTCATAGAAGTTAAAGTTAGTGTTTTCTTGGTATTGTAAGCTGCAAACATTAACTGTTAAATGTTCGGTCGGGGTTAAGAAAGTAACGTTAACGTGTTGATGTGCGACATCAGTGGTGTCTTTTTGGAGGCTGAACGTTAAATGAAGGCTCTCTTTTAATGTAATTATGGGCCATTTTGAGTGGGCGAAAAACGCTACCTTAATCCATCATTCACATTCGTTAGTAAGGTTAAATTAACTGTTGCTTGCTGTAGGCAGGTCTGTCTTTTCTGTGTGTGTCTTTTAACTGTTTAACTGTAAGTTTACTTCAATATTGTACTACTAAATCCTAATCTAATCATGGCAAACTATATATTGTTGGAAAGGTCTAAGACTCAAAAATACATATTTGTTGATGATTTTGCAGAAAGATATATGGTAATCAGAGGAGATACTACAGATCCAATAAAACTCCTCCAGGGCCTGACTTTGCGGAGGAGCCAAAGGTGCTGCTGCTAAATGAAGAAGTAAGCACACAGCATAAGAAAACTCATCATTTTATTGGAATTTGGTTTAGTAGGTAGGGAAGGTAGTGACACACTGATAACAATGTTACCACTGCCAATACAGAGTCCTGAGCATTGCAGGGAAATTCCACAGAAAACCAACATTTTGTGATTCAGATATGTCCGTGTCTTCACCTCTCTTTTAGGATGCCTTAGCAGAACTGCCAAGCAACCTGTGCATCATAGTTGTGGGTAAGGATATTAATGTCTGCTCTTAAATATTTGAAAGTGCTGTTTATTTGTTTCATTGATAAAAAAATGTATTGTCATAATTTACATGTTTTGTAGATGAAGGAAGAAACAAAATATCAGTAGATAAAGTCACAGTAAATCATGAGCTGTTCTCTGGTTGCTGTCAGCTATGGCTTCAGCCTCTTCTACGTGCTGAACATCATTTACCCCAAGGGAGCAATCCGGACTCTGGAATTTATCCAGAGGTACACTGTAAAAAATGGCTGCGAAATCTACAGTTATTTACTTTAGATTTCACAGTAACATTACTGTATATGATTTTTACAGTAGAATGTTGTGAAGTTCACAGTAAAACCTTGTCCACATGACAAAATTACAGTAGTCTAAGCATTACAGTTGAAATCACAGTAGTCAAAGCATTACTGTAAAAAAAATCACAATATAGCCACTATAGTACTGTAAATAGCAAAGTAAACTACTGTATTTTTCCTTTTTTATCTTATCTTATCTTTCTTTTAACTCTGGCGTACCATGGGATTTGTATTTTACAACCTAAGTTTTATCTTTTTTTTCTTTCACTGGCGGAAATGGGCTTCATACATTTATCCAATGAGGATCATTGTTTAAATTTGGCTGTATGAATAATTCACAAAAAGATTACCGATTGTTTCCACCGCCACATGTTGCACATTAAAGTATAAAAATAGGTTTAATTTCGCTAGCTGATCACAAACGTTGGCCGGAGTGAGATCCAATCAAAGATTGTATTGTTACCTTTTAAATTGATTTGGCCAATCACGTTATTCGTTGAATTTTTAGGCCATGAGTCTACAATGCAACTATGCAACAATATACAACATTAATTTTATAAATAAATGTACATAAACTTCACTGAAACACATTAAACGTGATCCAAAATATACAGAAATGCCTAAAATTAGTATAAAACTAATAAATGACGTAACAAAAAAAAAAAAAAAAAACAGAGTATAGTACTACTCTTTTTTTCTGTTTACATGTACCATGGTCTTGCCATTACTTCTTTAAAAAAGGCACTACTAAATATTTTTTTGTATGTCTGAAATTGTTAAAAAAAAATTACAGTTACATCCATGCTAAAAAATATTGTCTCTATCAAACCACATTTACTCTGGAATGGAGAACACTTTTGTAATGATTATATGCATTTTAACATAATATCAAGAGAAATGTTCAGACTATATAATAAGAGTATATAATGAACATTTTACAATGTTTAACTGATCACATGAAAACCATACCTAGAGAAAAAGGAATAAATAAATAAAAAATGAGTTTAATAAAATGAAAAGAGCAAAGGTGCCACTTCACTTCTCTATCGATATCATGTTTAATAATAATATTACGTTTGAATAGCTTTTTTGCTTTTACATTTATGTGTCACATTCATACAGCCAAATTTAAAAAATTAGCCAGACAGCTGCTGGGTAACTATCAAAAACTAAACGAGATAGCCAGCAGAGTGGGCGGGGTTTACCCAGTCTAAAAAGCTCTAGAATCTTTGGGGAAAAGCGCGAACGCAGCACTTGCAATTCTGACTCGTTAGTGACAGAATAGCTCCGTGAATAATCAATAATAGTAGTCAAATTTCGGTTTCTTTACACAAGACTTTGTTTTCTGATTATATTCATTTTTTTCGTCTTTGTGTTGATTTATTTCACTTTTTCTTGAGAGGAATTCAGCGAAAACGTATCAGTGAGAGATCCTACGGAGACGTCTCCACAGCCGTTAACGTTAGTGCTACAGTGAGTGATTTTTTTCCCGCCCTTGGCCTCTGCGGGAGTTTCCATCCTGGAATCGCGGATCCTCCACCGAATGCTTGTCGGGACTCCAGAAAATCAGTAAGTAAATTAATGTTACCATCACTTTATCATTTTAGGAGCAAAATAAAAAAAAAAAATTCTGTGCCACCCTTGTCAGGCTGTGCTGAGCCACAGGTATCCAGCTAGCGCTAGGAGTATAACTAGTTAGCTTGCCATCAAAATGAATTACTCATGCAAGCACTGTAATTTCACCACAGCTTCAATTACTGCATTTGTTCGTCATTTGAGCATACACAGAAATCGAGCTAACTTTAGATTTCCATGTGGCATAGCAGAATGCTTGGCCACTTTTGTGACACGTGGCGCCGTTCAAAGCCACATGTACCGCTTTCACAAGAAGACAGCTAAACCAGGACTTGAAAGGCAAATTGATGGAGTGGATTTGGCTTGCACTGTTGAAGGTTGTAGCTATGTGTCAGCAAATTTTTCCAGCTTATGTGAACATCTTCAATGGCATTTAAAGATGGCACAAAAGTGTCATGCCCCTATATTAATTGTTTAAAACATTTTCGTGTCCGTTCATCCTTTGCCTCACACTTGAATCGGAAACACAAGAATATATCTAGTTCTCCATGTATTAGCCAAAGTTCTACCAGTGCTACTAACATCACCTGTGCCTGCCTGAATATGTCAGCAGACAGTGAACTAGATCACACTTTTGAGACAACCTTTGACGACGATAATAACACAAATGATGAAGTGGACACAGATGATTTTATGAACAATCTGGCCATATTTTATCTCCGAATGCAGGCTAAAATGCTGTTACCAGCCAGTACAATTCAGACCTTAATAGAGGAAATACAAGAGGTGCACAACACTGGTCTGACTCATCTTTTGTCTAGGATGCATGAAGAGTTAACAAAGCTGAATGTCCCTGAAAGTGATATTAAGAGGCTCCTTGATGATCTCTCAAAAGATAACCTTCTGAAAATGTGCAACGAAGGGGTGTTTAGAACCGATCAAACCCGTAAAACCTTCTTTAAGAGCAGATTTAGCTATGTTGAGCCAGCTAAGACTTATTTGGGCATTGATGCTAAAGGCAAAGAGAGGTTCTATCAGTACGTGCCCATCAAGGATACAATAAAGTCACTCCTCACTCAGAACTCTGTTAAAGAGCAGTATGCCCAAGCTAAAGCTGACACTGAAACAACTCCTGATGTTCTGGAAGATGTGAGAGATGGTAGAAACATTAAAGAGAATATACTTTTATGAGCTTCACCATCTTCATTGTCTGTCATCTTGTATCAGGATTCTTTCGAAGTTGCGAACCCACTGGGCTCAGGCAGAAAAAAATATAAAAAATACTGGCTATGTACATGACACTTGCAGAGATTGCACCACACAACAGGTCTTCCATTGATCCAATGCAACTTGTTATGTTGTGCAGAGAGGAGGATTTCCAATTTTTTGGACAAGAAAAAGTGTTCTCCACTTTAGTCAGTGACTTAAAAGAAATGGAGGAAAATGGAATTGAATATGGTGATGAGAAAATAAAAGGCTCTGTGATTGCCATTACTGGAGATAATCTGGGATCACACAGTATTGGCGGGTTTACTGAAAACTTCAGTAAAAGCACACATTTTTGCCGGTACTGTGTCATAGACAGAGTGTCTTTTCAAACAGATCCCAGCAAATCTGGTCCTAAAAGAACCATAGAGAGTTACAAAAACAGTGTGGCACAGGTAGACCAGGAAACGAACAGTGGAATAAAGTTTGACTCCGTTTTCAATCAGTTGAAATATTATCATGTTTGCCAGCCAGGACTCCCTCCATGCCTGGGTCATGACCTATTTGAAGGGGTTGTTTCAGTTGATCTTGCTATGTACATTAAGCACTTAGTGACAGTGGGCAAACACTTCACCTATGGTCAACTGAATCGGACTATATCACAGTTCACATACCTAGGCAGTGATGCAAATAACAAGCCATGTGAGGTCAAAACTAATGGGGAGAAGCTGGGAGGGCATGCTGCTCAAAACTGGTGCCTCTTACGTCTCTTTCCTATTCTGGTTGGAGACCGAATCAAAAATCCACTTGATGACGAGGTGTGGCAGTTGTGTTTAAAGCTCAGAGAAATTGTGGATTTGATATGTGCACCCAAGATCCATACCAACCAAGTAGCATACCTGAAGATTCTCATTGAAGAATACATCCAGCTAAGAACTGACACATTCCCAGAAAAGACACTAAAACCCAAACACCACTATCTTGTCCATTACCCAGAACTCATTCTTCATTTTGGTCCCCTCATTAGGTTGTGGACATTGCGCTTTGAAAGCAAGCACTCATATTTTAAGCAGTGTGCAAGGAAACTGCATAACTTTAAAAACCTCTGCAGTACCTTAGCAGAAAGACACCAGTTGCTACAAGCATATTTACATGCTGGTAGCTTATTTCCACCAACTCTGCAAATGGGCCAACCAAGTAAATTTGATGACCAACTGTACCAGATTGGCATTCAGAGAGCTGTCAGTCTCAAGGGTCTCCGCCCAGAACACACTATTGAAACACCCTCTGTCACTTTCAAAGGCACTCTGTACAAAAGAGGCATGACTGTTGTAGTGGACCAAAATGACACAGGGTATCTACTTGGGAAAATACTGTTGATACTGATCAATGAGTCAGCAGTGCATTTTGTTGTACAGCAGTATCAGTCTGTGCCTGTTGTGGATCTTGGTGTTTATTGCTTACAAAGCAACTCAGAAGCACAGTATCAGTGTTTGACTGTAGACAAGCTTGCAGATTATTACCCTCTTTCTGTATATAATCAATTTGGTCTTAATCTTGTTGCTCTGCATCATTCTGTGTTTCAGAAGAATGAGTAATGGACTCTATTGAGAAGGCAATACAGACCGTGCTACCACAGCTAGATGAAGCGAAACTTGAAACTTTGGTCAATGAGCTGGTGAAAGTAGGTGTTGAAGGACCAGATGATCTGCAGTTCATTCAAGAAGATGACATCAAACATCTTCTCACACCCATTCAGTGCAGAAAGATTCTTCATTCCTTGAAAGGTGGTGAGATTACAGTTGTTTTAATTAACATATTAGTTGAGCTGCAACAATTAATAATTAAATTTAATCAGCAATAATTCAGTCATAATTTTTGTAAAGAAAAAAAGTCCAAATTCTCTGATTTCAGCTTATTAGATGGGAGGTTTTTCATCACAGATTTATGACTTCATAAGCAGCAGCAGGGAAAGATGGTCAGACTGACCCAGGTGGGGGAGTGGTGTGGCCTTGTAGGCCTCGGGGATGTTAGTGTACACACGGTTTCCGCGGGGTCTTAAAAAAGTACAAAAAAAAAGTAAAATTTCAAAATCAAAATTTTAGGCCTTAAAAGTCTTAAATTCACTCAAGTATTGAGTTCTATGTCTTAAATAATTTTAAACCGGTCTTAATTTTCCTACATACAATTTTACGCTACCTCTAATGCAATTTGAATAAATTAATTTACTTTGCAAGTAATTTTGATGTTGTGATATACATTAGAGAAGGACAGTAGGCCCATTGCAATTTTGAGAAAATGGCCTGATGATTAAGTGGTGTTAAAGCATATGACCTCTTGATGAGATATAAAACCATTTAAGATATTTCCCATATTCCCCCATCCATGCAGATCACATAGTCATGCATTGCATTTGCTCTTTATTAAAACGCATTGATTTTAATATACACCTGCAATGCGGCTGAAAAAAGCAGATCATCAAAAATATTTCTATAATAATTTCTTCAATAATATTCTTGTTTGTTCTGACCATCAGTTGACCTCAAATCACCCATCTAGGCTGATTTGTAATTGAGATATAGCCATTTCAACCTCCTGGCAACCATTTTGGTGGCCATTTTGAAAATCACCCTTTTCCCAAGGTCAGATTTTAATAGATTTTTAGTATGTTATTTTGTACCAGAATCCATAAAAAAAACCTTTTGTATCAATTTTGTTGAGGTTTAACCTTATATTGACCCACCTGAAAGAAAAAGATTTAGATTAAAAGATTTTGAAAATGGGGCCTTTCTTGGAGTCAAACTTTAGTAAACTTTTAGTATGTTTTTAAGTACATCTGATACTACTGTAAACCACTGAGAAACCTTTTTTTTTAGATTTTCACCTGACTATTCTGTGCTTTCACTCATACGTGTGTAATGCAGGTCCTGCCAATCCCCAGCTGAGCAATTCATTGCCTGAGCCACTGTCAGTTGCCTCTTCCAGCACATGCCCCATATCACCCATCAGTCCCATCTCTGCATGGGTGAACAGTTTTGAGGTGCCATGGAACAAAGTGAGGCCCACTCTTAGAAGAGCAGTAGATGCTGGTGAGAGGCCAGCTCCGGATGACCGCAGACACTTGATGAGAGTCACCGTTGATGCAATGAGAGAGCATTCCTTGAACCCTACTCGCAGAGAGTGCGTGGTAGTGGCAAAAGCCATAACTCAAAAATATCCAAATAGCTTTTTAGACAAAAATGAAGAGGGGGAGCTAATTGGATGTGGGTATTTCAGCGTTATAAATCAGCTCAAGACCAGAGTAGAATATTTGAATCGAGGCAACACTCTTTCCCGTCTGAGGAAGCACAAACGCACCCAGAGAGAAGATGAGGATGGTGATGATGACCAGCCAGCAGTAGCTACATGTGTAAGAGTCGACAGTTATGGGTGTGTTCGTTGGCAGCCAGAGGACTATCCAGATGGGGAAACATCAGCATCATTAGAGGAAAAGAAGCTTGAGATGTTGGATATATTCAGCCGAGAGGGTCTCAAGGGCGCTGAGAGAGGAAGGGTAGAAGACCTAATGGCAATCACTTATGCCAAACAGCGTGAATACATCAACGCAAAGCCTTCCCCAAGCATTCTGGATGTGGGTAAAGAGTGGCCATTTCTCTTTTCACAAAAGTTTTTATTGTCCCACTTCACCACTCTTACCAATGTTGAACTATACACAAGACTGAGCAAAGATTTGGACAAAAAGGGTAAAAGACTCCTGGATTTCTTCAGTAGTCAGATTACAAGGTGGAGGAAGGAAGTAAGAGCTGTTCTGAAGGAAGCCCTAAAGAAGGACCGAGAAGGAACTGATGGCCTAGCAGCGATGCTTGTGATGTTGGCACACTTCAAAGAGCAAGAGTAGTCACTTTTTCTCATTGCTGATGTAAGTTCCTTAATTACTTAAATCTTTTATTTAAAGTTTTCAGCAATTGTCACATTTATCGCAGAAGAATCATTTTCCCTGATTCGAGTGAATCATTTTACACCCCCCAAATTGTATTGCAGGTTGGTGAGCCTCCAATGCCATCTTGTACTTGGGTTCAAGTAAATGCAGGTTTGCGTCTGGCAATCCTGTCTTCCTAGGTGTTTGTATTGTTAATAGTTTGACGTAATGGGTTTCAGGCCAGGTATATTGTTAGAGGGCACCTTTATGTTATTGGTGGTTTAGCACTTTTTCATTGATAGACCTCACCTCAAACTATAACCCACATGGTCCAAGCTTCTATCTCAATTCTTTTGTAGAGCATGCTGGGTAAAGTCACTCTTGTCCACTGTGTGCACAATATTTTAATTAAGAGAAAATTTATGTAGCCTGGCATAAGGTTAGTGTGGTACTTGGTTAATTTTCTTATTTCCAAGGGGTGTAAACATGCACAAACCATCGGAGCAACAAAAAATATGGCTTCCTTATCAACAAATTTCAAAAAGCTTTTTCTATCCTAGAGATAATATACTGTCTAGCTTGTTTCAAGTAACTCTTATCTTTGCTGGTATTCGTAGGTGACTACCACTCCCACAGACGCAGAGGCCCAGCTGTCTCTCCCCATCACTCCAAGGATCATCATGCTCGGTAAATTTCACATTCGATGTTAACGAATCCTTTGAATATATAGGGCACAAGCAAAGAAAGTCTAGTCTGGAAAAAACTAGTGAATGCAGTTTGTGTCGTGTCATTCACTGCCTCTGCACCAGTCAGGAACAGCACAGTCACGTCAAAAACTTAAGTTATGCGGAGTACTCTCTCATCCTTAGTAGCCATCTCTGATGTCGTTATTGCTATTTCAGATTGCTTGCTATGTATGTGTCACTTTCTGTTTATCTATCACCAACCCAGTTACTGCTGCTTAATGCACTGCTTGGGAGATATGTATGCTCCCTGCCCTGTTTTTACAATCATTTATGTGAAGCAAGTCATTTATAGAATGTATTGCTATGAAATATAATTTTTGTAATGACTCTTTACTAAGGAGAGACAATCCTGACTGCAAAAAAATGGATGCTGTCGATCGAGGGGAGGGTCGTAATCCCACCTGGTGCTCACCTGGCTGACTTCACCACTGCCTTGGCCGCTCTCTTCGCCTGTTACTATGTATTCAACCTAGAGTATCAGGTGGAAGCCAGCACAACCCTGGAGTTTGTTCAGAGGTATTTATTATTTTATATAGTTTGATTGAAAGATAGATTGAAATGTAACAGCAAATTGACAATTGAAAAGCTGTTCAAAATCACCTTCCTTTAAAATGTTATCTAAAGTATCTGAGTATCTAAATAGTGTAGGTTGAAGCCTTCTTAAAACTTGAATGCTTTATTATAGAACAGAAGGGCTGTTGGGCTAAGGGCATGTACACACTATATTCCTTTTAACATAAAAACCTTTGGGAGAAATTGAGAGGATGTAGATGGCTGGGGAATATGATTTGCCCTGAAAAAACAAACAAGGAGAGTGGTTTATGTCCCATAAACAGTTGTGATTTGCTAACCAGTTAGTCATTACTTAATTACTTCCTTAGGCCTGTTACTCCGAGAAGGAGCATAGGCCACTGACAATATTTCTCCACTTTGCCCTGTTCCGTGCCAGCTAGTGTTGTGCCGATAGACGATAGTATCATGCATCGAAGATAGCCAAAAATATTGCTGATGGCGTATTACCAAGACAATAATTGGCTTTTTTTCCCATTAATGTAGGCTATTACACTACTACTACTACTATTATTATTATTATTATTATTATTATTATTATTATAAGGGTATTATTATTAAATTAATATTAGGACCTACAATTCATTTGCCTTTACTAATTTCATAACGACATCACCAAATAACCTGCACTCCTCAATGAAAATGTTTTTAAACCCGACTACAAAACTACATCCTTTCGTTAACAAGAATTATTTTCATTTTTTCACTTAATTTTGTCATTTTGTCGTTAATGTATGGCCTACAAGAGCAATATTAAGCCAGTAAATTAAGATAGTTGATAGACTACCATTATCAGCTTTTGTTGAGGTAGATTCCTCGTCTCTGAGAGAATGCGCCGTTAATGCAGCGACAGATGCCGAAATCTCGGTAAGTTTTGTTTTCACTTTTACTTATAAGTGCGCGAGTTTACATACACGTTCTTAACCCGATTATGTTTAATAAGCCGAGCACGTTTACATGCACACAATACGCTGATAACTCACAAAACTCATCTTATTTGTATGTAGTCTTGTAAATCCATTAACCTGTTTTCCTTTATCGGAGTCAAGTCATAAGCTTAAGCATAAACCAATCGACACAGCTAGATTTTTGCCCCTTACCCCGATTTCTCACGGAATGTAAACCCATTAACCTGCTTTCTTTGTACTTTTTGAAGCGTGCATATGATATATGAAAGCGTCCTTATACAATGCATTAAAACTCATCCAGACAGAGCGAGCTTTTCGCGGTAGCTATAGGGAGGAGGAAATGTATCAAACTCAGACTCTTTCTTGACTTAAGAAATTATAAAAATGTGTTATCTCGTGTAGAAGTACAGTGCTGGATCTGTGATCTGAGAGGATAATATGTGTCCGTAGTTTTCCCGCTGACATGTTGAAATGCTCTTCTGTTTTTAATGTTTTATTTAACATCACAACAGACATAATAAATGGAATCAGATACACAAATGATTAGGCTATGTTTTTACCTCACTACCAGGAAATAACCTGATTTATTAATAAACACTCCACCTTTGCTAGCAAAATAGAAAAGGATTATGATATATAAAACAAAGTAATTAAGCATAATAAGCAAATGAATGAGTAAAGTAATAAGCCCTGCCCCCTCACGATAATATCGTGTATCGGCGATCTCACAGGCTGACGATTTGAAAATGGAGCATATCGCCCAACACTAGTGCCAGTTCATCCAGATCTTGCCATCTGTATCCAGCTCTTTCCATCTCAGCTGTAGAGGAATAGTAATGGAGAAAGTAAACAGCCTTGTCTTACTCCTGTTGTGATGTGAAATGCCTCTGTCAGCTGGCCTTCATGTATGATTCTACATTGCTCTTACAGTTACTCATTAACATGTACATATTGTCCCACCCCCTAACTCCTATACTCATGTTCATAGGTTTTTTGTCAGGATTAATCCTGACTCCAACAAGTGCACTGCAAAGGAGCAGATGAGCAAGACGACTGGGAGAGTGGTGAAGCGGAAGACTTCATACATGAACCCCCATGTAATCTCCTTCATCAGGGACTTCACTGAGTTCTATTTGCTAACTGACTAGATGCAGGTGAGGTTCTGATAAAAGGTATAATAATAATAATAATAATAATATAATTAATAATATAGGTACAGTACAGGCCAAAAGTTTGGACGCATTACTATTTTTAATGTTTTTGAAAGAAGTCTCTTATGCTCATAAAGCCTGCATTTGTTTGATTAAAAATACAGAAAAAACTGTAATATTGTGAAATAATATTACAATTTAAAATATCTGTTTTCTCTGTGAATATGTAGTAAAATGTAATTTATATCGTGTGATCAAAGCTGAATTTTCATCATCATTACTCCAGTCTTCAGTGTCATATGATCCTTCAGAAATCATTCTAATATGATGATTTATTATCAATGTTGGAAACAGTTGTGCTGCTTAATATTTTTTATAACCGTAGATACTTTTTCCAGGATTCATTGATGAATAAAAAGATAAAAACAGAACAGCATTTATTTAAAATAGAAGTCTTTTGTAACAATATTCACTAATGTTAAAAAGTTTGGGGTCAGTAAATTTAAAAAAAAAATCTTTTATTTAAAGAAATTAATACTTTTATTCAGCAAGGATTTGTTAAATTGATTAAAAGTGATAGTAAAGACTTGTATTGTTAGAAAAGATTTATATTTTAAATAAATGCTGTTCTTTTAAACTTTTTATTCATCAATGAATCCTGAAAAAAAGTATCATAGGTTATAAAAAAATATTAAGCAGCACAACTGTTTCCAACATTGATAATAAATCATCATATTAGACTGATTTCTGAAGGATCATGTGACACTGAAGAAGTAATGATGCTGAAAATTTAGCTTTGATCACAGAATATAAATTACATTTTACTACATATTCACATAGAAAACAGATATTTTAAATTGTAATATTTCACAATATTACATTTTTTTCTGTATTTTTAATCAAACAAATGCAGGCTTGATGAGCATAAGAGACTTCTTTCAAAAACATTAAAAATAGTAATGTGTCCAAACTTTTGGCCTGTACTGTATATATGGGTATATTATAAGTGATCATAATTTGATGATGATAATAATAATAATAATAATAATAATAATAGCATAAGTACCTTGACACAACTCCAACATCACCATCTTAGACCGACATCACATGTGGTGCAATACAAAGTAATTGTAATCAATATAATTGTTAATGTGTTTTCTTTAATTTCAGGGCTCCAACTGGGATTCTGGGTCTCCAGGGTCAGGGCATTCAAGAGGCCATAGACCTTTATTTCAAGTGTCAGGGGAATGAGATTTCTAAGAAGTTTCTTTTCATTTCTGTTTTAAATGTTCATGCAAATGTTCAATATTGAATAGCCTCGTTCTGTAAAATTTGCTTCAGTTTCAATTTGCCGCATTACAACCTTGTTAACTAGATATTATGTTAACTTTGTTGTGTGTCTAATGGCGTGTCGTCCAGTACCCCTTACTTGTGTTGTCTTAAATAAATAACTGTTAACAATTTTCTTGTTGTCTGCAGTTAATTGAAATATTTTGCAATATGAGTGATACTATTAATGACTGCTAATATTAAATCAGAGTGATACAGTATTTAAATTGTATAGTGAGAAACTGAATTTACCGTCATTAACTGTTACCTACTGTTAATAGTACTGTATTGCCATATACAATACATAAAAAAGCAGTGCTTAACTGTTTTTATTTGTACAGTAAATAAACCAGCACTGTAAATGCAATTGAAATCACAGTATTTAATTAATATTTCTTCTACAGTAAAACAATCAATACTGTAAATACAACTAAAATCACAGTGTTTAATTAATATTTCTTCTACAGTAAAACAATCAATACTGTAAATACAACTAAAATCACAGTGTTTAATTGTTTTTGATTTTACAGTGAATACACAAAATACTGTAAATGGAAGTACTGTAACTTTACTGTAAAAAGTATTCACAGTAACTTACTGGCTAATTGTTGCCAGTAAGTTACTGTAAATTTCACGGTAAATTTTTTACAGTGTAGGCCTATGTTTTGACAAAGTTCTTTGTCCATTTTATAGTATACTTAGTTTTGCAATGCCATGCCAAAGTGACATTATACATCTTTTGTGTTGCCACAGGAGCCTGCAGAATGTGGGTTTAAAGCAGAAAAAGGGCACAAAACAGTACAACATTCCACCAAAACTGCTTCAATTCCTGTCGGACCTGAGTGACTTCCAGAATCCTTGGAAGATTTAAAGGTCATTACACAAACTCCTTTGTTACTCACACTGTCTTATTCTGTTGAAATCTTGTACATTTGGCACAACTCTGTAAACTCAGCTACTGGCTGAGACAAACCGGCCGCTCCGCTCTACCAGGTAATGTTACCTGCAGGCAGGAAATAACAGCAGAGAGAGAGCGAGGAGGAGGATGGACTGATGCCCGAGTTCTTCATCCTTTTGCAAATGTTGGCCAGTATTGTGATGTCAGATATTGAGTTTGTATAGTGACTTTGCTATTGTAAACTTTATACGTTATAATTAAAATATGAAATTCTAGTCCTATTCTGAATTTAAAAACAACCACGGAGCTAATATGCACACCTTAGTATTTGTTTATGTATGGCAAGTCATATCGTCATCTCAATATATCAATGTTATCGCACTTTGCAGATTTTCCTTCTATCATGCAGGCTGTCCTTACACCCTTGCTTGCTTCATTCCTCATTTGGTCAGTTGGTTGTTTGCTAGGATGACTGAATGTGCGATGCAGTGAAAGACTTGGCTTAATTTAACTGAAGTCATAGATAAGGAGGAAGTGAAATGTCATTTATGTTCCAAGTTCATTTCTTGGGATACATGTTCAATGCTATTTAAAGTATCTCCGCAAGATCCATTTGCTAATTAATCTTTATTTTTTTGTTTTACAGCCGTAGAAGTAGCATCTGGAATGGAGAGAAAGGAGTGTGGTGTGTTTGTGTGTCTAAGTCTCAACAGGCATGCCACTGTACTTCCATCACCAACTAGGCACTCAAAATGATGGAATTGTCCAATTGTGTTTTGTTCTTAATAGTTCATTACATTTACTGTGATACAACAAACTTTTATAGTACAAACATGTTATTTGGCAGCATATTGGTAATTTTTCGCACAGTAGCTGTAGAATGCATGTATACCATTTTCTCGCTCAATCTAAAACAATAATTCAAAAAAATATATATTTTTTGAGAGATGTCCCAATGTTGTTGTTTTATCTACACTTTTCTGTTTAATACAACAGTGGTTTGACAAAATATTGGATATAAATAAATAATAAATGAATTAATATTTACCATTTTATGTAAGAGCATTTATTTCAGCTTAGAGAACAAAATATCACTGTGTCTATGACCAAACTGTCCGAACAAGCCCTCCGTATTGCATTACATCACCAAGATGACACCAAGAGCTTAAGAAGGCCAACCCCTCACCTCCAGGGAAATGGGTCTATATTTCTGTTTGGAATGTTTACAACCAAGAGTTATTATGATTATAGGTACACTGTTAACTAACAGAAAAGTAAAATTTCTATTTGCCTAAAATCATAAGGTGTATTTTTTTTTTTTTTTTTTTACTATAGATACACCATTAAATGACAGAAAAACTAAAAAAAAATTAGCTATAAATACACCATTAAATAACAGAAGATTTCTGTTTTATTTACAGTGGGCACACTGAATTGACAGAAAATTTCCGTTTTTTAATTACGGGACAAAGTCCGGGTAATGAGCTGCCAGTACTTTTTCTGTTATTTTACGGAATTATTTCTTAGAGTGTAATAGTCTGAATAGTTACTCGAATAAGAGTAAAAAAAAAGTATCAAATTAAAAAAAACTACTCAAGTAGTTAGTTACTTTGAATCACATACTGGATATCTATATTCTATTTTTTTTTTTTTAGATATATAGATAAAATGTTTGTAGAATTGTATTATGTGACAGTCTTGCACTGTCACATAATAATTCAGAAATCATTCCAATATGCACCTTTCTATTCATCAAAGAATCCTAAACAAACTGTCACAGGTTCCAAAAAAATATTAAGGAGCAAAACTGCTTCAAGCACTGGTAATAAATCAACATATTAGAATGATTTCTAAAGCATCATATGACTGAAAACTGGAGTAACAGCAGATGAAAATTCTAATTTGCATCACTGAATTAAATTATATTTCAAAGTACATTAATTGTGTATTACATGACCGCCAAGTTACTGAACATCTGAACATAACAAACCAAATGGATATTGATGGATCTTCGTCTGTCTGTTCTGCAAAATATAAGCAAATGTATAATTCTGCAAGCATAGATATTGTGGAAATATTAATTTTGTGCATAGGCATTCCTCCTGGAACAGAGCTAACACAGTTTTGGAGGGTATTAATTTCATATTCTGTGGCAGCTTATTTAATGTAAAAAATGATACATTGTATTTAATATAGAAGTTCCACGTACAACAAACTGGTAATGTCATTGTGGGATCATGTACTGTAATCGAAAGTAGCCTGTCTATACCTGTTGAACCGTAGACAGCACATGCAGTGTTCATCTAATAAAGATCTTCATCGCTAGCAAACAATAGCCTTTGCAAATTTTCTTTCTACTCAGTGTAGATCTAAAGCCACTTCTTCAATGCTCTTGATGTTCTTAAACTTTCTGCTACAACTCTGATGGAAAACCACTTCAGCGACTCAGCTTGGGTAACTTTTTAGTTACCCAAAAAATTTACTCAAGTAAATGTAAAGAAGTAAATGCAACTCGTTACTACCCACCTCTGCCTATTTATCACATGTGAATCCCTCATCGCCGAAAGAGAGAGCTAAACTATACATGTGGCAAGCAGTGCAAACAACAATAGCAGGAGAAGAAGCCATTACTCACCGTGATTGATGAATGATTCTGACTTCCCACTGTTGTATGTTAAACTCGTGAAAAATGGCATGAGAGAGAAAAGAAATGGAGCAATGCTGCACTCATGATTTAAAATTTAAAGCGAATGATCAAATTAGATAAGTTTGATATATGATATCGGATATATGGTGGGAATTAAGTTTACATTGTATTTTATCACTTTAAACAAAAGAGAGTGACAATAAGATAAAAAACAGCATTTATTTAAAATATAAATCTTTAGTACATTGCCCCCCCCCATAAAATGTAAATGTAATGTTTTTTTAAGAAATCTGTTTTATATTATATTATATTATATTATATTATATTATATTATATTATATTATATTATATTATATTATATTATATTATATTATATTATATTATATTATATTATATTATATTATATTAAGACAACTTCTAGTATTAAATATTTAGCACATTAATGGATACATGTGTCTGGATACACAGCTTTCTGAATCACGCCTTGAATGACTGTAAACAAGTTAACGCTTGACAGATTGTCCATTTAAGCATGCCAAAATCGCAAGAACACATAGTAGTTTAAATTGCTCCTCATTCTCCTGATGTTACTTTAAAGAGTCTCAGGGCTGTGACAAGTGTACTCTTTGAGGTGAGAAACCTAGTATGCCTTTATTAAGAGTGACAGCATGCTGCAGGAGCACACCCATAAAAATGCCACCCTGCCACTGTATCCTGTCAAAATGTCATCAGAATATGTCTTAAAGCTCAGGTGATGCTGTGACACCCTCTCTAGCAGCCTGTCAGGAATACAACTTGAGACCTGTTTTTGGCTTCTCACATTTCAAGGTCATTTAAAACCTAAAAATATTTATGAACTTAGAAGTAAAGACTTTACAGAATGGCTTGATTAGTTGTCGAAAAGAACATTATTCACTTCAGGAAATTTGGCAGCGTGTGAAACTGTTAGCAATCAATCAGAAAGTCAAATCCTCAATCAAGAAGTCCTTCATCAAACGTGTACCAGAAAACAGCTGTCCAATCAGTTGTCACTCATAACCAGATGTAAACGTCTAGTGTGCATTTGATTTGTTTAATTATTCATCAAAAGCCAATTGCAGCATGTTAGCACTTATAGAAACAAACAAATATGTCTTAAAGAATGCTAGCTTGCTTTTAAAAATAAACTAAAAGGAGGACAAAGGGAATGTGTTTGACTTTCTTCTCAACAATGCAGAGCACTCAGATGCCTTATTATCAACCCTTTATTCATAATTACAGCTGAATCACTGGAGGAAAATGGTCATCTTTGTTACTGCAGCCCACTCGCTGTTCTTTTTATTTAGCACAAAGCAGCTTTTATTCTGTTTTATGCAGGGGAGTGTGTGAAATAATTAAATCCATATTAAATATGTTCAGCGCGTTCACACTTTCATAACTGAGGCTTAATATATTCAACACAGTGTTGTAAAAACTGTTAAAATCTTTGTGTTTGTTTGTGTGTGTGAAAGAGCGAAAGGTGGTGACACTTACAGATTCACTTTAACTAGTTTCTATCTAATTGTCTTCACTGACTATTGAAGTTGATTATTAATGAGGACTATTAATATATACAGTAGCATTCGAATGTATGGGGTCATTACTTTTTGTAAGAAATAACTTTAATTCAAGGATCCATTAAATTGATGGGGGGGGGGGGGAATGAAGTGACAGTGAAATAATGTTTTATAAATAAATTATTTAAAAATAAGTGCAATAACATTTATTTACATAGTTTTAAGCATGTTGGTGATTTTTTTTTATTGATACAGATTTGGTGATGTTGTTGCCCAAATTTAAAAAGACTAAATTCCTACTAATATATACACAGAGGCATTTTTACAGAAGATATTTTAGTTTGTTCTTCCATTCCTGGCAGTGTACGGAGTGGAGTGGCATGATTTTTGACTGGAGAGAATAGTGGATGTTTTGAAAGTCGGAGCATTGTAGTTTTTTTAGTAGCTTTAAGAGCGCTCCACTACTGCTCCATCACGAGCACAAATAATGCCAGCAGCCCATAATATAACTGCATTTTATCAAGAATACATGCATTAAACATCAGTAGTTTGACATCTGTGGATCACTCAAATCAGAAAGAGGGTGAAGATTATAGCCTAATGATTGTGATGGACAAGTGTGGGAGGTTATATCTCAAGCATGTTTGTTTGTAGCATGTGGATACTCAAAATTGATTGGATGAATTCATGTTTTAAACAGTCTATTGTACAGGTAACTAATCCATTCAGGGGTGAAGACAATTGCCAACATGCATTGTACTGTGATATATCAGCATAAAAATTTAAAAGTTACAGCATATTCTTCATATTCATTCATATTTGCTGCACAGACAAGTGAGTTAAGCAGTAACTATTATTCTAATATTGTGTATTTACATGATATAACATGATAGGCTGTTTCAAAACACTGAAATACTTTAGCCATGGAATGGCATTTCTCCAAAACGTTTCTTGAGTAGCAATCGGATAGCAATCGGATAGCAAAAGGATAATATGACACTGAAAGCTGAATTCATGGAGCTTTAGCATGAGAATTATTTTTTTTTTTTAATATCCAAAAAGAAAGCAGTTATTTCAAATTTTACATTTACTGTTTTATTTATTCATTTATTTATTTATTATCAAATAAATGCAACCTTAAATGCGTAGAAGAGATTTGTTAAAAAAAAAAAATTTTGAATGGTGGTGAATATTATAGGCTATATTTTATTTGTAATATGTACTATTTTAACACAAACATAAAAGTACAATACTACATAATAATTAAAAATATATATGTCATTGAATCCCACATAACATTCATGACATATTTGATTTGACTGGATTTTAAATATCATTATCATTAGTTCCCAAGGAGCAAAACAGGCATGTTTATATAAATTACAGCTGTATTTTCAAGAGTTGAATCTTGAAATTTGGCATTCAAACCAGCCGCAGACAATCAGCAAACAAAAAGCATTAATTTAGATTTCTCTAAACAAGAAAAAGCATTCTTATACTTAAGAGGAATTAATATAAAGAATGTGACAGCAGCAGAGCGCCATTCAGTCAACGCTCTGAAGCATAGCAAAAGCATATCCTTTTTCCATTGTCTGATGAGATGCTTGACTGATGTTTCTTCTCTCTTTCTCTGTCCAGACATTAACCAGTCCTTTTGAAAAGGTCTACAGGTATGATTATGAAACAATTCTCATATGTCTCTCTGTTCTTTCATATGTATAATTGTCACACCCAGGGGCTGGCTATGCTTTAACTAAGCCACACCCCTTCTCAACTTCCACCTCGAGGAGGTCCCCAAACCCGACCCAATGGCCAAACAACACGAGAACAAGTAAGTGATAAAACAATCTTTATTTAAATATTTAAAAATAGCTTGGGGAATAGGGAAAGGGCAATTAAAACTAAACTCTGACTCGGCCCTCCAGATGGGCTATGGCCGGGAAGAGGTCAGGGAGCAAGGGGGCCACGGGGATCCGGGGCGTGGGACTCGGGCCCCGGCCTGAGTCTTAGGTATCCGTAGCGCCCTCCTTCTTCCTCCTCTTCGCTGAATACAGCTCACGGTAAGTACTGGTTCACACAGTTCGTTCTCGAGGTGCTCACTCTCTTTCTCTTCCTCCACAGGCAACGGGCTCTTTCTCTTTCTCCACAGGCAACGGCTGGGACACACAGGCACAGTTAATTCAGCTTGGTTTTGCTCTCACCTCTTCGCTGATTACAGCTCACAGTAAGTACTGGTTCACACAGTTCGTTCCTTGGGTGCTCACTCGCTTTCTCTTTCTCCACAGGCAGCGGCGTAAGTGCAGGTTTCCTCAGTCTCTCCTCGTGTTACCCACTCTCTCTCCTTTCCTCTCCACAGGTATCAACTTGGGCACAATAGCACAGTTAGTTTGCTTTGAATGGCTCTCACCTCTTCGCTGGACACAGCGTACTGTAAGTACAGGGTTCGCTCTATTCCTCCTCGTGTTATTCACTCTCTCTCTCCTTTTCTCTCCACAGGTATCAACTTGGGCACAATAGCACAGTTAGTTTGCTTTGAATGGCTCTCACCTCTGGGCTGGACACAGCGTACTGTAAGTACAGGGTTCGCTCTATTCCTCCTCGTGTTATTCACCTCTCTCTCCTTTTCTCTCCACAGGTATCAACTTGGGCACAATAGCACAGTTAGTTTGCTTTAAATGGCTCTCACCTCTGGGCTGGACACAGCGTACTGTAAGTACAGGGTTCGCTCTATTCCTCCTCGTGTTATTCCCTCTCTCTCCTTTTCTCTCCACAGATATCAACTTGGGCACAATAGCACCGTTAGTTTGCTTTGAATGGCTCTCACCTCTGGGCTGAACACAGCGCACTGTAAGTACAGGTTTCCTCTGTTTCTCCTTGTGTTACTCACTCTCTTTCCTTTCCTCTCCACAGGTATCAACTTGGACACAAAACACAGTTACTCTGCTTTGGATGGCTTTCACCTCTGGGCTGGACACAGCGTACCGTGCTATCTCCGGAGATCTGAAGCACGCTCACAACATATACTGTACTGAACTAGGCTAGGACCAGCAATCTCCTTGTCCTCCCACGCCGAAGTGCGTGAAGGCGGGGGTTTATCTGACAGGACACACGGCAATACACAGCAGCCCACAGCAATATACAACACCACGTCAAAATTATAGGTTTTCACAGCACGAAGACTCACCCACCACACTCAGTGTACGGAAAGGACACCCGTCTTCCTTCACTTCGCTTGGTTCGGATCTGGTGATGGAATATGCGGCCTAGCTAGTGATGTCGTCGTTGTGACTACTTCAATAAGTATTCCTTCGGCTCTCCCACCACACTATATTAGGGGTAGGGCCGCCCTCCTCCTCCTGGAGAGATCTACACAACGCCAGGTCAATATACAGGGCACTTTCGACTGGCTCTTAGTACTCACATCAATGCCACTTCCAATCCCCTTTTTCACGTCGTCTCAGTTCGCCGTATAATCTGTTCACTTCTCAACCTTTAAGGTTCGCGATGTCTTCACAATCATACAATTCCAGCCTGAGGGAGAGAGAGAGTTAGACAGCTACCAGCAGCGTACCAAGACGGGCACAACCCAGTGCTTCACACACACCAAAAAGAGCTTCCCAGACTGGGAAATAACTTGGCCTTAAGTACTGCCTTGTCCAGCGTATCCTCCAATCACCAACCGCTGTCCCTAACTAGGCACAGGTGCATCGAATTCCCTGATTTTCCTTCTTACGGCGCTACCGGAAGTTCCGGTGTTCTGTTTTTCCGGTCCGGGCGGAAACGCTTCCGGGCGGAACCAAACTTCCCGAATTTTGGTTCCGCCCCTAAAGATCGTCACCTTGTGACATCCTCCCCCGCCAATCCGTTCTAGTCCCTAGAACGTCCTCGGGCTGTCCACTCCCCATAGCGGGCAGGGGGTCGGCCTCGGTTCTCTCGCTGGGATCGTCTCACTGGTGAATCGGGCTCAGCTTGTTCAGGGGCTGCTTCTGGTTCTCTCGGGGCGATCGGGGGTGGTGCCACCACGGGTCTCCCTGGTACCACAGCCCAACCTTCAATCCAGGGGGCCGCTGGTACAGGTTCCGTGGGGACTTCTTCCACGGCTTCAGGGTAGTTAGGGCATGGGCGAATCATGTTCCGGTGCACCACACGGTCGGGGCCTGACTTCCCTTCTGGCCGGATGGTATAGACCGGCTGCCCCGGCCTCTGCTGCCGGCAGACTACATAAGGGGTGGCCTCCCAACGGTCACTCAGTTTCCCCTTCCCCTGCCGCCGATTATCTCTCACCAACACCCTCTCTCCTGGCAGTAGAGGGGCTTCTCTAGCAGTCCGATCATACAACCGCTTACTTTTCTCTCCTGCCGTCTGTATCCTTTTCGACACCTGCTCGTAGGCGAAATGCAAGCGCTGGTGATGGCGCCCCACCCACTCCGTTACACTTGCTTCCTCTTGGTCGGCTATCACTCCTAGGACCAGGTCAGTAGGCATTCGTATGTGTCTGCCAAACATCAGGTAAGTGGGAGCGTAACCCGTAGTACTATGTATACTGTTGTTATAGGCCTGTAGGAGGTTTGGCAAGGCACTCACCCAATCGTCCTGCCGTTGTTGGTCCAAGGTCCCCAGCAGCCCCAATAGGGTCTGATTGAATCTCTCACAGCCGCCGTTCCCCTGAGGATGATACGAAGTGGTGTGAGTTTTCGTGCAACCGTACAACTGGCATAGTTCTCTAATTACCCTGGACTCAAAGTTGGCTCCTTGATCGGAGTGCAGAAACTCCGGGCATCCGAACGTCTGGAAGACGGCCCGCCATAAAACTGTAGCGGTGGTGGTTGCAGTCTGGTCGAGGGTGGGGATAGCCCAAGCGTACTTTGTGAACAAATCCGTTATTACCAAGATGTTCTGGTAGCGATCTCGTGGTCGGCCCAGTGTCAAGAAGTCCATAGCCATGATATGAAGGGGGGCCTTCGCATGGATGGGTACCATTGGCGCTCGGACCTCCCGTCTGGACTTAAACAATATGCATCTCGGGCAAGCTTGAATTAGGGCGTGCACCGATGCCTCTAGCCCGGGCCAAAAGAAGAATCTCCTAAGCAGGGACACGGTCCTCTCCTGTCCCTGATGCCCCAACTGGTTGTGGTACGCCGAAACTAAAGCCGTTACCTCATCTGCGGGTACCACGATCTGGCGTACTTCTTCGCCCAACTTCGGGTCACTGACCCTTCTGCACAAAACGCCATCTCTCAGCTCCAGCCTGTCCCATTGCCCCAGCAGCCTCCTCCCAGTATCCGTCTGGGCTAACCTCTCCGCTGGCGTCAGCCGTCGGCCCTGTTCCAGCCATTCTCTTACCAGCCGCACATCTTGATCCCTGGCCTGTCTCTCCCTCCACCGACGGGGATCCCATCCCCAGTTCTCAGGCACGGCCTCTTGTCTGCTGCCTGGTGCCTCTACTGCTCCTACCATATAGCCCTCCTCCGGGCTGGCCCCTCCGGGGCTTTCCGCTTCGGGCAGCCTTGAGAGGACGTCCGCATTCGTGTGTTCACGCCCTGGTCGGTACTGTAGTTGATAGTCAAAGTTGGCCAGTTGGGCCACCCACCGCTGCTCCACGGCTCCCAGCTTCGCCGTCTGTAAGTGTACTAATGGGTTATTATCTGTAATGATCGTCACCTTGGCACCCCAGAGGTAGTCTTTAAATTTCTCACTTAGGGCCCACTTCAACGCCAGCAGCTCCAATTTGAAAGAACTATAGTTCGCATCGTTCCTCTCGGCTGGGTGGAGGCTCCGGCTGGCGTACGCGATGACCCTCTCAACTCCGTCCTGCCGTTGAGCCAACACCGCTCCCAGCCCGAGATTGCTGGCATCTGTATACAAAAGGAATGGTTTTGTGAAATCTGCGTATGCCAAGATAGGGGCCTGTAGCAGCTCCTGCTTCAATGTCTGGAACGCCGACTCACAATTTGCATCCCAGTCTACGTTGGGCGACCCCCGGCCCCGGTTACGACCTGTGCCAACCAGCAACTGATTAAGGGGTTTAGCAATTTTTGAAAAGTCCTTTATGAAACGCCTATAGTATCCCACAAATCCTAAAAAGGATCGCACTTGCCTCACTGTCCTCGGGGCCTTCCAGTCCTTCACGGCCGATACCTTTCCAGGATCTACGGACACTCCAGCCGCACTGACCACGTGGCCCAGAAAGTTGACTTCTCTCCGTAGTAAGTGACACTTATTGGGCTGTAGTTTCAATCCGTACTTCTCCATGGCCCGAAAGACTTCCTCGAGGTGCCTCAGGTGTGAATCAAAATCTGGGGAGTAGACAATCACATCATCCAGGTAAACTAATACTGACTCCATTAACTGACCTCCCAAGCACCGCTGCATCAGCCGCTGGAAGGTGGCCGGAGCGTTACAGAGCCCGAAAGGCATCCGGTCCCATTCAAATAGTCCAAACGGGGTTGTAAAGGCAGTCTTCTCCCGGTCTGCTTCGGCCACCTGCACCTGCCAGTAGCCACTGGCCAAATCTAGGGTAGAGTACCATGCCGACTGCGTGAGGCTGGCAAGCGAATCTTCGACCCGTGGCAAAGGGAAAGCGTCTTTCTTAGTCACGAGGTTCAGCTTACGGTAGTCCACGCAGAATCTCCAAGCCCCCGTCTTCTTTTGCACCAGCACTATGGGGGCCGCCCACGGGCTGCTGCTTTCCCTAACAACTCCTTGCTTCAGCATGCCTTGCAGGAGTGTACGTACCTCGGTATACAAAGTGGGCGGAATTGGGCGATACCTCTCCCGGCTGGGCCCTGCATCCCCGGTAGGTATATGATGTTGTACCACCTGGGTGCATCCGTAGTCTTCGTCGTGGGTGGCGAACACATGCTGCCATCTCCGAAGGAGGGCCTGTAACTTCTGTGTCTGTGCTTGCTCTAAATCCTCCCCTTGTAACGACTCACCCGCCAGGTGGCTCGGCACACTCCTCTCCATACCACCCCATGGGGTGTCTACTTGTGTCAGGGCCACCTCGATGACAGTGGGGCACACCTGACGAAAACTAATATCCCTCTCTTCCCTTACTTGGTGGGATGTAACCGTTGTCAGACGGGCTAATCGTTGGTGCCGATGTAGTTGCACCGCGTATGGATGTACATTCCGTATCCTCACGGGGACTCTCCCCCGCCGGACCGTCGATAATCCTCGTGCCACTTCCACTTGTGGACAATCCACATGGGGCTCCACCAGCACCCACTCTTCTGGGCCCGCTCTTCGGGGCGGTACTCGCGCCCACACAACAGCCTCACTTTTTGCGGGGACAGACAAAGCAAAACGACACATCACTCTTCCTACCTCTTCCTGTTCCCTGCGGACTTGGCTCATTTGCACCCTTCGACAGTCAGCTACCACACACTCCCACTTGGGCCTCTCTGCAGGTGGTATCTTCGATACGGGCCTAGCCCGAAATAGCTCTTCCCAGCAATCAGCGAGGACATTCATGCCCAACAGGGCTCGATGTGCACCCAGACAATGGTCTTGCACGATAATCACACCTTTCTGGGGGACCATCACTCCGTGAACCTCTAGGTCCGTCAATCGGTAGCCAATATATGGGATGTCGAGGCCGTTTGCGCCCTTCAGAGTAAGCCAGGGGGCCTCCGCCCCTGGTGCCCCTTGTTTCCCAAACACTTCTTCGGATAAACTCTCAGCAAACAACGTCACTTGGGAGCCTGTGTCTACCAGGCATTGAATCTCCTTGCCGCACACTCTCACCTTCGCCACGGGGCTACGCCCAATCATCTGGCTCCTAGAGCCATATCCTCTTCCAGGGTCTTCTCGAGGGGTCCCGGCCACACGACCCACAGTGGCCGGCCGACCTAAAAACCCCCTTCTGACGCCCTGCGGGGCCCACACTGACGGCTATAGTGACCTGGTTTGCCACAGCGGTTACAGATGGGTCGCCCTTGCTCGTCCCATTCGAAACGGGGCCGGTTAAAGTGGTTCGGGCGCCTGAACGGCTCTCGGCCTCCCTCTGAGTACACTCGGTCTCGGGGCGCCGGCCGTGGTTCCTCCCGCGCCCGTCCTTGGCGCAATTCTCCTACGAGGGCTTTAGACAGTTCAGACATCTGATCGCGGACATCTTTCAAAAGTTCAGCCTTCAGTGCTTGCTTCCAGTCAGGGCCTCCGGGTTGTGCTGGTGCTACTTCACTGACAACCGCACACACTGGGGAACCACTCACCTCAGTCTCATCACCTTCCAGGGCCAGTGCCTCTTTCTTCAGATCTTCGAACGTAAGACCCGGGTCCCTTCGAAACTGGATACGTAGGCTCTGTCTCACCGGACCCTCCTTCAACCCCAGAAGAAACTGGTCCCGCAATAGAGTCTCTCCATCTCCCAACCCGTGGTCCCGACGGGTCTGTAGTCGGGCGAATTGCTCCCGCAACCTCAGGGCGAAAGCTCTAATCGGTTGGCGGGGGCCCTGCTTACAATTGAAGAACTGGGAGCGAAGGACAGCTACGGGGGTGTGGTCACCATACTGTTCAGTGAGGAACTGGAACACGGTTTGGGCGTTGGCTCTAACGGCTTCGGGGGCGGCATGCACCTCTCGCCGCGCTTCTCCATCCAGGGAGTTTAACACAAATTGAAGCCGCTGGGCTGCACTAAGGCCCTGTAGGTCGGCCAAGTACTCTAGTTGAGCCTTCCATTCAGACAATCGTACCTCGGATTCTGTCCCCCCATATTTTTGAATCCAGGGGCTCCCCATAAAAACGGGCATGGCACGGGGTTGGGCTGAAAGCCCCGCGTTGTCGGTCATTGGACGACCTTGGTTACTCAACTCGAGGTGGAAATCCTGCCGACTACGCCAAATCTGTCACACCCAGGGGCTGGCTATGCTTTAACTAAGCCACACCCCTTCTCAACTTCCACCTCGAGGAGGTCCCCAAACCCGACCCAATGGCCAAACAACACGAGAACAAGTAAGTGATAAAACAATCTTTATTTAAATATTTAAAAATAGCTTGGGGAATAGGGAAAGGGCAATTAAAACTAAACTCTGACTCGGCCCTCCAGATGGGCTATGGCCGGGAAGAGGTCAGGGAGCAAGGGGGCCACGGGGATCCGGGGCGTGGGACTCGGGCCCCGGCCTGAGTCTTAGGTATCCGTAGCGCCCTCCTTCTTCCTCCTCTTCGCTGAATACAGCTCACGGTAAGTACTGGTTCACACAGTTCGTTCTCGAGGTGCTCACTCTCTTTCTCTTCCTCCACAGGCAACGGGCTCTTTCTCTTTCTCCACAGGCAACGGCTGGGACACACAGGCACAGTTAATTCAGCTTGGTTTTGCTCTCACCTCTTCGCTGATTACAGCTCACAGTAAGTACTGGTTCACACAGTTCGTTCCTTGGGTGCTCACTCGCTTTCTCTTTCTCCACAGGCAGCGGCGTAAGTGCAGGTTTCCTCAGTCTCTCCTCGTGTTACCCACTCTCTCTCCTTTCCTCTCCACAGGTATCAACTTGGGCACAATAGCACAGTTAGTTTGCTTTGAATGGCTCTCACCTCTTCGCTGGACACAGCGTACTGTAAGTACAGGGTTCGCTCTATTCCTCCTCGTGTTATTCACTCTCTCTCTCCTTTTCTCTCCACAGGTATCAACTTGGGCACAATAGCACAGTTAGTTTGCTTTGAATGGCTCTCACCTCTGGGCTGGACACAGCGTACTGTAAGTACAGGGTTCGCTCTATTCCTCCTCGTGTTATTCACCTCTCTCTCCTTTTCTCTCCACAGGTATCAACTTGGGCACAATAGCACAGTTAGTTTGCTTTAAATGGCTCTCACCTCTGGGCTGGACACAGCGTACTGTAAGTACAGGGTTCGCTCTATTCCTCCTCGTGTTATTCCCTCTCTCTCCTTTTCTCTCCACAGATATCAACTTGGGCACAATAGCACCGTTAGTTTGCTTTGAATGGCTCTCACCTCTGGGCTGAACACAGCGCACTGTAAGTACAGGTTTCCTCTGTTTCTCCTTGTGTTACTCACTCTCTTTCCTTTCCTCTCCACAGGTATCAACTTGGACACAAAACACAGTTACTCTGCTTTGGATGGCTTTCACCTCTGGGCTGGACACAGCGTACCGTGCTATCTCCGGAGATCTGAAGCACGCTCACAACATATACTGTACTGAACTAGGCTAGGACCAGCAATCTCCTTGTCCTCCCACGCCGAAGTGCGTGAAGGCGGGGGTTTATCTGACAGGACACACGGCAATACACAGCAGCCCACAGCAATATACAACACCACGTCAAAATTATAGGTTTTCACAGCACGAAGACTCACCCACCACACTCAGTGTACGGAAAGGACACCCGTCTTCCTTCACTTCGCTTGGTTCGGATCTGGTGATGGAATATGCGGCCTAGCTAGTGATGTCGTCGTTGTGACTACTTCAATAAGTATTCCTTCGGCTCTCCCACCACACTATATTAGGGGTAGGGCCGCCCTCCTCCTCCTGGAGAGATCTACACAACGCCAGGTCAATATACAGGGCACTTTCGACTGGCTCTTAGTACTCACATCAATGCCACTTCCAATCCCCTTTTTCACGTCGTCTCAGTTCGCCGTATAATCTGTTCACTTCTCAACCTTTAAGGTTCGCGATGTCTTCACAATCATACAATTCCAGCCTGAGGGAGAGAGAGAGTTAGACAGCTACCAGCAGCGTACCAAGACGGGCACAACCCAGTGCTTCACACACACCAAAAAGAGCTTCCCAGACTGGGAAATAACTTGGCCTTAAGTACTGCCTTGTCCAGCGTATCCTCCAATCACCAACCGCTGTCCCTAACTAGGCACAGGTGCATCGAATTCCCTGATTTTCCTTCTTACGGCGCTACCGGAAGTTCCGGTGTTCTGTTTTTCCGGTCCGGGCGGAAACGCTTCCGGGCGGAACCAAACTTCCCGAATTTTGGTTCCGCCCCTAAAGATCGTCACCTTGTGACATAATGACCACTTTTTCCATCAGCTTGAAAAGGTCTTTTTATGAATATACATTTATTAGTCTTTTTGGAGCCAGATTTTATGCTGGCGAGAACAATTTGAAAGCAGCATACTTTTCAGGACACTTAAAGGGATAGTTCACACAGAAATGGAAGTTCTGTCATTAATTACTCACCCTCATGTTGTTCCAAACCTGAAAGTCCTTTGTTCATCTTCAGAACACAAATTAAGATATTTTTGATGAAATCCAAGAGCTTTCTGGCTGCATAGACAGCAAGGCAACTGACATGTTCAAGGCCCAGAAAGATAATAAGGACATCCTTATAACAGTCGATCAGTGGTTCAAACTAAATTTTATGTGGCTACGAGAACACTTTTTGTACACAAAGCAAACAAAAATAACGACATTATTCAACAATTTCTTCTCTTCCGTGTCAGTCTTTGATGCATGTGCTGTGGTACTCTCATGGACACGCAGCAAAAATTTTATTTAATATTATGTTATCTGCAGGTACATTTAAAAAAAAAAATACTTTTAAACTTTGAAGTACACTACAAGTGCATATTAAATACAATAAAGTGCACTTCTTTTTTACAAGGAGATGTCCAAACTAACACACTTTAACGAAAAAAAAGTGTTTTACAAAGTTCTTTATTTATTCAAATTGAATTATGAATATGAAATATAGGCTTCAGTGTTTTATGAAATAGCTATGAACTAGCTACGTCACTTCAGTCATCGTAAAGAACGTATTTTAGAGTGATAAACAGTAATTACTGTTCACTTCAGCTTGATGAGCAAATGATCCTTTTGCAGGAGCTTGCTGTGATGTGACATTTCAGGGCAAACCAGCCTCTGGGATTCAAAACATGTTAAACACTCACAATTGGAATATTTCATGAATAGTGAATTGTGCTGTTCACTTCAAGGCTGAGACACAGCGATGAAAGATCTAATTAAGTCATGCTCGATTTCCCAGTCACATTCAATGCATTTTTATTGCATACCAGTGAGTGTTTTTATACTCTCCTGTATAATTTCACGACTGATGGATTCAAATGGAATCAATAGACTTGTAAGCTTCTAATTTGCATTAGTCTATTTTTATTGTTAAGAATTATACTATCACCATAACTTTATAGCATTCATTGGTGGCTTATTGTGATGTTTTCATCAAATATTTGAACTCCCAATCTGACGACACTTATTCACTGCAGAGAATCCATTGATGAGCAAGTGTTACGTTTTAATTTGGGGGTGAACTATTCCTTTACTTTACAAGTTCACATCATATCATTGCTTTTTTGAAATCCTTAAATGTTTTTTATTTTTTATTTTTTATTAACAGGTTTAAAAATGAATTTTGAATCACAAATGCTCAATGTTGACTTTCAGACTCCACACAAATGATATTACTACTTTCAATAACTTTTTTAAGTTCTGAAAATGAATTATTGACATATTTCACACCTTACCTTTAGGTTTTTCCTCAGACCTTGATCTCATTCTCCATTCCTTTTCAACAAGGTTGAGAGTAAAAACATGAATGGAGTGGAAGGAATGCTAAAGCTTTAATAAGGGCATGTAGGCCAGACAAGAGCACAGTGTGAAAATGTGATCCTTGGAAATGTGGTATGCATCTCCCACATATTTCAAAATGCTTTAAGTATGCCCACGTATGGCACCAAACCAATGTGTTACATTGGATAAGACCATTTTATGACCTTCAGTGGTTCATTTCAGATTCATGTCCAGACTGTTTACAAATCCCACAATAAATATGTTTCTAGCTTCCAGTCTGGGTTCATGAAAGCTGTGACTGTAAGAATATTTTTTCCTCTTGAATCCTAAATAACAAGTGCATGTTGTCATTTAGCATTACTTAGTATTTGTGTAATTACACTGTAACAAAGATACCTTAAAATAAAGTTTAATTAATTAACTGAAATTAGTTACAAAAAGGGTTAAATAGAAAGAGTTTGTAATGCTTTTACATCAACCTCAGCCAATGTCTCGCACTGAAATGTGTCACAAATGCTCGCAAAGCTTATGAGATTATCATTTATCTGAACTTTCCGTCTCTACACTGTTATTAAAATCTTGATCAGAGATACGTACGGGCCAGCATGTCAGGAATCAGAGCTGCTTTATTCAAGGTAATGCATTTCAGTCGACACATTAACTAGTCATCAGCTAAAGCTTTTGTTTGTTTATATATATATATATATATATATATTTATATATATATATATATATATATATATATATATATATATATATATATATATATATATAATCCATGCTGTTAATAATTATGCATTATGGAGATGGCTTTTGAACTTTGATCCCTGACAAGCAGTAATGGAATATTTGTTTAGCTTTATATCCCAGGTTTAGATGGTAAACACAGCAGGATTACTGGTTTCAATTTCCCTGGATGCTCGTTGGAGGCATTGGTGATTTGTCACAGTGTGTTCTTATGCAGGACCACATTCAGGATGAGGTTGTTGAGAGAGAAGGAGGCTGTGAAGAGGGAAAGAATTTCGGAAGTATTTATAGATATAGCTGAATTTAACAAGCAGGCATGAAATGCAAGATGCAGGCCTGAATGTGCCCCTGAGATCTTTTGTTTATTGCCTGTATGCTTACAGGGTGAAATGACAGCAGGCACTCTCAAAAAGATACTGAGATCCAGCCGTCTATGAGATATGTTCAGCTCTGCCCCAATGTTATCACTCTCTGTCTTTAAAAGGTTCGCTCATGATCTTCATAAAGATATGTATGTGGTGTATGTTGGGGTAAGGTGTGGGTTAAATTAATTTGAATTTTTAATTTATTTGACACATTAAATGCAATTAAATTCTATTTCACTGATAAAAATGTAGAATTTAAACCCATTCTTCCTGAAAATAACAGAAAATGTTAATATATGTTTTCAGTAGCAATAATAATAATAATAAGTGTAATGTAATTAAATTAAAATTTAGAAAATTTACTTCAGTAAATTATCATAAAAGTAATGATTGCAGGGCATAAAATAAATATCAAATAATTGGTTACTCTTTACAATAAGGTTTCATTTGCTGACATTTAGTTAGCTATATTAGTTAACATAAACTAACAATAAACAAAAAGATTCTACAGCATTTATTAATCTTTGTTAATGTTAATGTCAGCATTTAGTAATGTTTAAGATCATAAGTTAAACATCAGGTGTGAAGGTGTTTCTGTGTGTGTGTGTGTGTGTGTGTGTGTGTGTGTGTGTGTGTGTGTGTGTGTTTGTGCTCTTGTTTTTGCGACGTATCAGGACACAATTCTGTATAATGACATGGGTATGACACATGTATTACAAGGAGAGGGTGACTTATGAAGACATAACCCATGTCCCCATTTTTCAAAACGCTTGTAAATTAAAGTGTGTGTTTTTGTGTGATGTTAACAAATAAGACCGAAATATTTAACATTCTAAAAAAGAACTAATCCAATTAAAGTGAGGTGACACTATTCATGTAACTCTAGAATGGTCAGAGGTCGCTCAAAATGCTCTTCAGATCATGTCAAATCTTGCTGAAGAATGTCATTGGGTTGTGTTCATTGTTACGCTGTTAATTATTAGCCTATTTGAAATTTAACAAATTAGAAAAATGAAAAATACAAGGTTTTTCTCTAGTGTTACTTTCTATTGGCCACTTGAATCTATCTGACTCTTGTGCCACAAATTAATGATGATTTACCTGTTACAAGCAGTTCTAACCCCCCTCCCCTCCATGCTACTGGTGCTGCACACCTGCTGAGAGCTAGATTAAAGTGTCCTGCCCTTCAACCCAACCTCAGTGATCAGAGAAAGAGCTAAGGTCAGTACTACCTTCATCCTTCAGTGTCTAAATTAATATCAGACAGGATCCAACCAGACCCATAATACAGTAAGCTTAGAGATTTAAATGTATTTTTCCACGTGCTGTTAGCAATAATGATACATCTAATGACAGTGAAGATATTAGGGTGACAGTTTATAAAAATATAATCAAATTCAATTATACTGTTCTTAATTAATCAAATTAATAGAATAAAGGTAAGGGTCAGAGCTACAGTATGGTTAAATGCATTTTATTTTTCTAGTTAACTGAAATATAAATTAATAGCCCTAGATTAACAATTACCTGTTTATCAAACTATCTGTAGTTTCTAGCTCCTGTATGTTGGTACTGTGTACTCTGTGATGAATGACTCATTGTTCTCTAAATCAACAAGCAGAGACCAAAGACCTTGACAGAGATGTCTTGAGGAGTTCATAGCGGAGGGCAGTGGTAATTACAGATGAGATCTCTGTGGGTGGGTCTTCGGCATGACATTTCCAAGTCTAGAGGGGGAGGGATATCTAAAAAAGAAGCTATATCTGATGTCTTCCAGATCCGTTTCTTACGGTCCACATCATTGCCTGGGGAAAAGCTGACAGAATCTGTTGTGAAAGCAGTGTGTAATCTCATTTATGCCCTTGGATCAGTACAGATAACACCTCTATAGGTTCAGGTTGTGTTGGCTGACCTCAAACCATCTACATGAATGAATTTACAATTTAGTTTATGGTCTTCTGGAGAATGTTTTCATTTTGTGCGTAATGTGGACTCTTGTTAATGTGAAACCCACCAGCTGAAGGTTGACCAATTGCGACTGATATGCACCAGAACTCATTGACAGTTGAAAGCAGAGATGAGATATCTGAGCCAAATCATTGATGGTGGATTACAGGAAAATCCCTTTTACACAGAGGATCTGAGGATCAAGAGATTTCCAACAAGTCAATATTTGAATTACAGCTACAACCTGAAGGGACTGACTGATACTTTTCTTCAAGAAGCACTAGCTGGCTTCAAAACAAATTATGCAGGCAATAATTTTGGTGAACAATATGATTTTGTGAATCTCATGCATAACCATAGTTTTGTAGTATCAGAAACTCTTCCTCAACTAAAAAGAGTCATGAAATATAATACAATAAAATGTTCTAAATTTACAGTCTAAAACAGATGTTTCAAGAAAGTTGCTGTGTTCCATTCAACTCAGAAAGTTCGATATTCCCATTTCTTTCTTGGAAAAATGCAACAGAATGCCATTTGAAAACTTGAAAACTGAACTGAACCAACAATGAACTGGCTTGAACTGAACTAAAATATCTTTTAAAATGGCTGAATCTAAATTGTTTACATAATTTAATCTGCTATTATCCTTTATTACTGTGAAGCTGTTTTCTAACGATCTTTATGGAATTAAGCACTATAGAAATAAAAGCAACTTTAAATTATTTGTCATTTGTCAATAAATTTTTTGCTGTATTTGCCGCAACTTAATTCATGACGATTTGTCAAATTTGTGAAGCTGTATAAATACTCAGAATTATGTTTTGATTCTGTCAGTACATCCATATTGTAGATTTCAGTGTATATCCCTGCAATCATTATGTGTTTTACATCTTCTGTATGAATATGAACATGAGATCAACCCTTGTGCTAAGGCGCATTAGAGAGGTTATGGCTACGTGGATTCCTTCAATCCACCACCAATTAGCATTGCTTAAAGTCCTCAATGAAAATTTACCACAGTTCCTCCTTCTTCACATTTCTGCTCCTCTTCACTCATAGAGAAACTATCACTCGCCTGTACAAGGATTAGGTTGGAGGTATAATTTGCGATTTTACATACAGTATTTGTTGCAGTGTACCATGGCTCCTTGAGCTAGACTGTAATTTAGATTCTCAGTTGGAGCACTCGTCCATGGCTTCAAACCTAAACCCATAACGAAAATCAGTAGCTCTGTAAAAGAGAAGTGGGTTTTGATTTATATCTACCACAGCACTGTGATTAGTGCAGCTTACAGAGGCTCTGTATTGATCCGTGATCGCTGAACAGGCTTTAAAGAATGTAATAAGAGTGAGAAGGTATTGGACTGGAATTATGAAATACTGTTGTATTGTCGCATGAACTGCACAGATGAAGTCTGTTTATAAATGACAGACACTTACTTGAGCAATCAACAGTAACCAGTCACAATCATCGGTTTGAGCCTGATCAATAAAGCTTGACAGCTTGTTGACACCGTTTTGACCTTTATAGTAGCATGGAAGACTAATCACCTTAGGCCTGTCAGTCGACATTGCTGGATCCCACGTGATCTTGAAGGAAATGTGCAGGATATTGTTATAGTGTATATAATATTTTGGTACTTTACAACTCTATGGAGTTTGCACCATTAAGTGTGAAGTAAGCAAATGCAGATGAAGTAGATGAACAAGTGAATCAACACCATGTGATTGGTCTGTAGAAATGATTTCATGAGGTGAATGAGTCACGCTGCTACTGTTCGTATATAAAATTAAAAAACAGAAAGGATGCTGTTGTAAAATTTCATTTTCTAATAAAAAGTTCTGATAGATTTGGGTTCTGATAGATTCTAAATTTATAGCTCACCCAGAGTGTATGCAGTAGCCTCATCCATAATATAGGTAGCAAGTAGTGTTTCAAGTACTTATGTTAACAAATTTCTGTTTATTCATTTGCTAGTGTGATTTTTCCCCCTTTACAAGTCAGTGTTATTTTAGTATTATTAAGATACTGTTATATTGTTACAAATATTTTTGATATATAATTGTCGAGTGTTTTTTAAACATATTTAACAAAAACCTGATTTAAATTAAAACTGAAATATAATATAATATAATATCATATGATATTTATATTATTATAGCTTACTGTATATAATAAGCAGTATAGTATTACAGACCAATGAGACATTGGAGTCAAAAAGTTTTTTTTTTTTTTTTATGTATCTAGGATGGCCTAAAGTAGCTTTTGTTAGGCTGAGACTTGTGCTCGATTTTCATATAGATATTGCCAGCCATCTGTCAAAGAGACCATCCCTCAGATCCCAGACCATCTGTGAAGATATTATGTTTTTATTTTCTTCATCTAGTTAACTTAATATGTCAACTCAAGCCTTCCACCGCCACATATGCACACGTACTTACACACACTCCCTCACACTGTGCAGTGTTTGATTGGATGAGGCCTGCTCCACTGACCTGCAGGACAGCACTCTGGCCAAATCAAATAAGCACTGAATTACCTGACTGCCAGCAGGATGTGCAGGCGACATGAGATGTATTTTTTATGAGGAGGAGACAGTTTGTAAGAAGCGGTTTTCTGGCACAGCTCTGTGACATGGGATCGGGTTGTTTTAGGGATATTTTTTAAAACAGAGTGAAAGTGAAAAACAAGAGCCATGAGTTATGGTCTTGGAGTGTTGAAATCATTAAATCTGGATAAAACAAGTTAGTGCTTGTTATAGAGAGATGTTGTTATAGATGGGGGAGATTGCAACCTTGGATCATATGTGCTTTGTGAGACAATCATATAAAGACCCTTACATTACTGCATTGCTTTCACATGACAGACTGTCTTTTAGCTTTGGAAGAGACCCTAAATAGTGTGTGCCATTAATTAAAGAGGTTTACCATAACATTCCCATTTGACTGGTATAAATAGTTTTGAAACTTAATGTAAAATATATATTTTAATATGCACATTTAATCAAACAATTGGGTTTGGTAAGTTTTTTTATATTTATGAAATAAATGCATATCAAAGCTGCATTATAATACAGTAAAAAAAAACTTTGTGAAACATTATTACAATTTAAGACAATGTTTTTTTAATACATCTTAAAATGTAATTTATATCTGTGATGTCAAAGCTTAATTTTCAGCATTACTCCAGTCTTTAGTGTCACATGGTCCTTTAGAAATCATTCTAATATGCTGATTTGATGCTCAAGAAACATTAATTATTATTCTAATTGTTACGTATCCCATGTTCTCTGAGAACGGGACGCTGCATAGCTTTACACAATGGGAACACCCAACAGGTGTGACGTTTGTTTGAAGCCTGTATAGAATCACGCCAATTTATTGGCTGATGGCCAATGATGATGATACCCCTGTGATTTTTCTGTCAAAGAAGCAGGTCAACAACGTGAGGAGCTTGGCAGCGGACACAGCTTCTCATTACCTACTCAGAGAACATGGTTTGCGCAAGTAACCCGAGATGTTCTCTTTCATAGGTTCACTCAATGCTGTGTAGCTTTACAAAATAGTAACAATATAACTCATGCCATTACAGACCAGAACACTAAAACACAGCTAGCTCAAACAGAAAGAAACTGGGAGCCAGGAGCCATGTTCACATAACATTATAGAACCTCACAGATGAATGGGGAGAGGACCAACCTGCCGCCATAACGATATTCTGCAGGGGAATCCCTCTAAACATAATTTGGGAGGAAGGCATCCCCCTGATGGAATGAGCCCTAATGTCTAGAGGCGAAGGCAGAAGGTGCACCTTGTAGGGTATTGAAATAGCTTCCCCAACCCAGTGGGAAACTATTTGCTTTGATGTGGCTAGCCCTCTGCGGCCTACACCAAAACACACTAGCAACTGTAGGGACTTACTGCACTGACCTGAACAGTCCATGTATATTAGGGCCCTGACAGGGCAGAGCGGATTAAGATTACTGTAGTGGACATGGACCACTTTTAGAAATAAAAATTTGTCTTGTGCCCAAAAGAAGGAATTGGCGCACATGCCTGTCTAGGCTGCATGACCAAGATCCTCCCTGGTGATTGATGTGTGACACCACCACCATATTGTCCATCCTGACAATGACATGAAAGTGCAAAAGGAACGGAAGAAAGTGAACAAGAGCCAGATGAACCGTTCTCATTTCCAGGCTTTTTTATATGCCAGATGAGGTACTTGCCCTGTACAGACACCGCAAGCCAGTCTGCCGTCAAAAACCACACCCCATCTGGAAAGGGAAGTATCTATGATCAACTGGTGATGCAGACTACTCCCATTTTCACTCCTTTCTGGTGAAAATAGGGTTCCAGCTACACTGATGAAATGCGGGGGCAGACACCCGACACTCTTAATAGGTGGAGACACCACCAGAAGGGATGAGTACCTTCATCCCCCAGAGAAACGTCTCATATGGAGCAGACCCAAGGGGAAGAACCAGGGAAGCCACTGCCATGAGGCCTAGGAGCCTGCGACATAGGCCCAATAACAGCTGATCATCAAGTCTGAAGCGGGCCAAATACATCTTGATGTTTAAACCTGAGCAGGAGCCAGAAAGGCCTCCCTTGAGGTAGAGTCCAGACAGAGCCCCAAAAATGTGGTCTGCTAGGCTGGAGTGAGCATGCTCTTCCGGCAATTCAACAGGAGGTCAAGCACGCAAAGGTGGAGAGGGAGAAAGTCCCTGTGACCAATCACCTGCTTCCTTGAACTGGCTATCCATACACTTGGTGAATGTCCTTGGGGCCAAAGCTAGCCCGAAGTGAAGAACATTGTATATGTAAGTCTTTACCCCAGAGGCAAACCTGAGGAACTTCCTGTGCTTCTGAACTACCTGAATGTGAAAGAAGGCATCCTCCAAGTCGACAGTGATGAACCTGTCCCCCTCTTTGACTTAGGAGAGAATGCTCTTGAGTGTCAGCATCATGCTGGCTGTCTCTCACAATTTTTATTTTATTTTTGAGACGAGAGTACGGTGGTTGGCACCATCAAAAGTCCATTCCACTCACCGCTAGGAGAAAAATATTCCACAGATGCGGTTGCTGAAGTGCAAAGGATCCAAAACTAAAACGTCCCAGAGAAATGGGCCAGAAAAACTGCAAGAAGTGAACGCTTATGAAGAGAGGAAAATCAAACATTGAAAACATTTTATGTGAATTATTATTAAAATAATATAATTGTTTTAATTTTTACTGGCTTAAGTTATGCTGCTGCTGCTGTTGTTGTCAATATTAGTAAGCTGTCAGGTAGATCAGGGTTTTTTTTTTTCTTGTTTGTTGATCCTCACCATGGTTGAGAATCGTGTGCTATATGTGCATCTCATTGCAACTTGTTTTATACTTTTGTCTATAAACATAAATATTTGCCTTTAGTTTAAAGAGGCAAATGCTGCACATATTATGTAAAAGACTGAAATTAAACATAGATCTAAAAGACAGAAGATAGATTAAAAAAAAAACATTAGAGTTGCTGCATGTCTAAAAAATATATATATATTTGGTTGCCTTGACAGATCTTTTAACATTCAGTAAACTGACTTTTATTCATTAGATTAACTAAAATTGTTGTTGGTTGCTATAGTTGAGTTAACCATTTTTACAGTGTGGTTTGGTTCTATATTGTTTTGCTTAATAAAGAATTAAACCATTCTATATTTTTACAATTTAACAATATTACATTCTTTATTTCCATATATATCTATATATTGTCTGTTTTCTTTTTATTTGATTTATAAATTTTTTGGTCACAGATTTTTAATCCTTGTTTTACCAGCATCTGTCACATGTTTTTGTAGACAGCAATTTTACAGACAGTTTTCCATATCAGACATTTAATAGCTCACTCCAGAATGAATGTCATGGCAAACTTGTTGAACATTAGCAATCAATTTATTTTTGATTAACTGTTTTCACACACTTAATCAAATCACAGTTTATTTGAAAACCTTTTAGAGTGGTCTATTTTCCTCCTCAGCTATGAACACTAAGACATATTTAGGTCTAATATTTACTCAAGATTTGTGCTGAATGTACCTGCAAGCACTAAAAACCTGTTACTGGACTGTTAATTGGTTCTTATGATGCATCTTGTATAATTAGATTCATGGAACCTTGGAAGAGAAGAGCAGAAAGGATTTATAACTTCAATATAAAATGTCCCATGATATCTAAACGGGATAATAGGCTTCAAAAATTAAAGCAATGGGAACATCTTTGGAGAAATTAATTATTACATCACTTGTTTATCAGTGGATGCAATGCAGTGAATGGGTGCCATCAGAATGAGAGTCCAAACAGCTGAGAAAAACGACCATAATCCACGAATCCATCAATCAACACCTTGTGAAGTGAAAAGCCGCATGTTTGTGACAAACAAATCATGTGCTTTCTCCATTGAAAAATTAATCTAATCTGATTCAAGAGAGAAATAGGCAGAGATCAAGTTCTGTGTACAAATAAAAGTAGTCCTAAATGGTTATAAACAAATATGTTGGTCAATGTTAATGTGAGAGGACAACAGAATATCAACCTTTTCTTGATGATCCTATAAATTGTTGATTTAGGTGCAATCTTAGTAGCCACAATATCCTTGCCTGTGAAGCCATTTTTATGCAATGCAATGATGTCTGCACGCATTTCTTTGCAGGTCACCATGGTTAACAATGGAAGAACAATGATTTCAAGCATCACCCTCCTTTTGACATGTCAAGTCTGCTATTCTAACCCAATCAGCCTGACATAATGATCTCCAGCCTTGTGCTCGTCAACATTCTCACCTGAGTTAACAAGACGATTACTGAAATGATTTCAGCAGGTCCTTTAATGACAGCAATGAAATGCAGTGGAAAGGTTTTTTGGGGATTAAGTTAATTTTCATGGCAAAGAAGGACTATGCAATTCATCTGATCACTCTTCATAACATTCTGGAGTATATAAATAAATTGCTATTATAAAAACTTAAGCAGCAACTTTTCCAATTTCCAATATTCATGTAATTTTCAAAACTATTGGCCACTACTACAGCCCTTTCTCTGTTCCAGTCAAAGTATGAATTAAAATGTGAACAGATGTGCCTTATTCCCCATACATACGTTGGTTGCAACTGCAATTTTAACTGGATTAATAATAATACAAATAAAAATCACTTCTAAACATGAAAACAAACACTTAAATAAATGACATGATATGCTCGTTAGTTAATCAAATCAATTGCAAACACAAAGCTATAAAACTAGGCCGGTTGCATGTAAGCAGGTTGTTCTAGTGCTGAGGATACAAAAACAAAACTAAAGAGAAAGGATATCACCATGGCAACTACTGCAGGTGTTTATCTTATGTTAATCAGTTGGCGCTCTAAGACAGAGAAAATGTATTTAGTTGAAAAGCAATTTACTTCTTTAAACAAATTCTATCCCCAATCCCCATCTCCTCTTGTACTACCTTTTCTATCTTTCCATCACCAACCTCTTACACAATAATCAAGCCCCTTTCACCCTGACATTGATTAAATCTCTGGTGGTTGGTGAGTCGCTGTTCTGTTGAATGTTCCTATTCTGCCACAGGATTATGCGGATCTCTGACAAACTTGATTTTTGAACGCTGTATAGGAAATTCTTCATTCGGGTAACTGACTTTAGATAACTTCTTTTAAATACATCTGGTGCCCTTTTGGGTCAAGGAGACATTATTAATGGTATTGTAATATTGTTACAGTTTTCTTAGAAAGCTTTAAAATATACAGGTAAAATTATACAATAACTCAAAACAATGTTCAGTGCCCACACATTTATTTATTGGTAAGTAGTTGTGTAAAAATATAAGCCAGTCTTTTTACAGTGCAATGGTTAAAAGTAAAAATCCTATACATTTTTTTAAAAAGGGGAATTAATTTTTAACGATAGTCTATAAACAGTTAATAAGAGACTTACAGTACTACTGTATGTTGTTAATCGAAGGTAAATGCTTTTCTTGAAGTCATAAGTCCACATTATTTAAACTTTTTTTTTAACAGTCATGTTTAACAGCAGAATTCATGGTGAAAAAGTACATTACCCATACAAAGCTATGAAAACTGCAAGTACTTTGTGCCAAAAGAACACTTTACTGCCTGCACTAAATGAATCACTGTGAATGACATTATAGTCAGACACCTTAAGCTCTCATAATTACTTAAACACCATTTCCCCATCGAGGGAGAGATGATGCGTCAATAACGCTTTGGGAACGCATTCTGCGTGAGTGCGTCTGAAGCATCCATGTCAACTAGTCCAATGGCGAGAGTGAGCGTCAGGAGTGACGTCACGACCAGGAATTGATCAAAACCCCAACCGGAGCAACCGGTGTTAGCTTTCTGTGCCTCAGCAAGCGATCTGTGTCAAACCTGTCTGTCATATTTACTGTTGTCTTGTTCAAAGTTTATATATCATGGCGAAGCAACTATTCAAACCGTGTGCTTCTCCCTGCCCGCGTTATTTAACGGGTGGGGATACACACAAGCTTTGTGTAGTTTGTTTGGGAGTGGAGCATGCGTTATCAGCCTTCGAGGAGACTGATTGCCCGCATTGTGAGAAGCTTTCGCTTCGCATGCTCCGCTCCCGCTTGTCACTCTTTGATGAGAAGAGCGGCGAGCCTCGCGCTCCTCAGGGTGCAGGACCCGCTTCTGCCGAGGCAGAACGGAGAATGCATTCCTGGGGTTCGCAAATGGATCTCTCAGCGGGGTTGGAGACGGGTCCGAGGGCTCTTTCGCCTCCCTTACCTGGGAGATCCATAGCTCAAACTCCGGTGTCGGAAGCCCGCCCCGCGGCTTCTTCCGCCCGGGGGGAGAGCTCATTGCTTTGTTGCTCTAGCTCCGAGGATTCGCCATCTCTTTCCCCAGCATATGAGGAGTTGGTTGATGTATTAACACGAGCTGTAGATAAGTTACATATATCTTGGCAATCTGATAAACAGAACGCTCGTCCTAAAAGCAAATTAGACGAGCGTTTTCTGTCTTCTAAAACATCTCCTACATCACGGGGTCTCCCTTTTCTCCCTGATCTTCACAGTGAGCTGTCTAGATCGTGGAATAAGCCATATTCATCACGTCTTTTCAGCCCTCAAGTGAGCATTTATTCTGATATAAGAGGGCTGAAAGAAAATGGTTATGAAGCGATGCCCCGGGCGGAACAGACGATCGCGAGCTATCTTTCCAACTGGTTCAGCGTCATCTATTAAGAACCCGACTTTGCCCACGAAGCCTTTAAAGATCACACCTAATTTAGTGGGTAAAGCTTACACAGCAGCAGGTCAGGCTGGAGCTTGCCTTCACTCGATGGCTTTGCTTCAGGCTTATCAGGCTGAGCTGCTGGGGGAGTTAGATAACAGTGAGGGAGTCAGCCGTGACGAAATTCGCGAACTTCGTCGGGCTACGGATTTATCTCTCAGGGCGACTAAAGAAACAGCACGTGCTATTGGTAGATCTATGGCTGCTTTGGTTTCTACAGAAAGACACCTTTGGCTTAATCTTTCAGATATTAAAGATAAAAATAGATCTTTTCTTTTAGACGCTCCCATTTCTCATGAAGGTCTGTTTGGTGATGCTGTGAATGAAGTGGTTGAAAGATTTCAAGAAAATAAAAAGCAATCTGAAGCTTTTAAAAGTTTTCTCCCTCGCCGATCTAATCCTGTTGCTGCTGGGCGTGCAAGGCAGCCCCAGCCTTCATGCTCCTCATATCGTGTTTTTCAAAAAGAGAGTGTTGCGTCTCGCGCTCCTCCTCAAAAATCACGGGGACCGAGCCAGCACTCACAGCCAAAGCAATCTAAGCAGAAGCCGGATCTGAGGACCGTTCTTCTCGCTAAGAAAGCTTCGGCTCAGAAGAAAAGGTCCTGACGCCAAATGGGTCCCCAACCGAGATGGTGCGGTGTACACCTCAGTATACGGTGCCCGTCCGGTCTCGGTGCTCTCACGGGGCCGTCCTGCCAACCCCACCACCCTTGGTGCCTCGGGGCGCAGTGGTCTCCAGCGGGTCTCTGGCGCTGTGTCTCTCAGACGCTGCGTCGGGCTCGTACCCTCTGAGGGGGGTTCAAGAGCAGTTAGCTCCGGTGGTTCCTGCGTTTCGGCTTCAGGTCCCCGCACTAGCTGTTCAAATTACACCAGAGGCCAGCCTCGAGAGGCTGGTTCCCTTAGTAGAATGTCTGACAGAATGGAAAAGTCTGCCGAATATATCTCAATGGGTCCTGCAGATAGTAGAGAAGAGTTACAGAATCCAGTTCGGTTCTCGTCCCCCTCGCTTCAACGGGGTGTTGCTCACAGTAGTGCATCCCGAGCAGGCTCTGGTCATGGAGCAAGAAGTGAAATCTCTTTTAGCGAAAAATGCTATAGAGCAGGTGTATCCTCCCGACAGGGCATCGGGTTTTTACAGCCGTTATTTCATTGTTCCAAAAAAGGATGGAGGGCTGCGTCCCATTTTAGATCTTCGTCTGTTGAATCTTACAGTTCAGAAATTAAAATTCAAGATGCTGACACTCAAACAGATCGTGACTCAAATCAGATCCGAGGACTGGTTCGTCACGATAGACCTAAAAGATGCGTACTTCCATATCTCCATCCTCCCTCAGCAGAGGAAGTTCCTAGGGTTTTCTTTCGGGGGCAAAGAATACCAGTATCGGGTACTTCCCTTCGGTCTAGCTCTCTCACCCCGCACATTCACGAAATGCGTAGATGCAGCTCTGGCCCCGCTCAGGCTGCAGGGCATACGTATTCTGAATTACTTGGACGACTGGTTGATTTTAGCGGAATCAGAACAGTTGGCGGTTCGGCATCGAGATGTCGTCCTCGCTCATATGCAGAAGTTGGGTTTGAGGCTCAATAACAAGAAGAGTGTGCTATCTCCATTACAGAGGACCACTTTTCTTGGGGTGGTATGGGATTCGGTCACGACGCGAGCCGCTCTTTCGCCCGCTCGTATAGCCAACATCCTCACAGCCACATCAGAGCTAAAGCTAGGCCAGTCACGCACTGTAAAACAGTTCGAGAGATTGTTGGGTCTCATGGCAGCAGCGTCCAATGTGATCCCCTTTGGCCTGCTGGGCATGAGACCTTTACAGTGGTGGCTCAGGACCAGAGGGTTCTCCCCGAGGGGAAACCCACTTCGTACGATCAAGATCACGCGGCGGTGTCTCCGCGCCTTGGTCATATGGAGAGAACACTGGTTCCTGTCCCAGGGTCCGGTATTGGGAGCTCTTTGTCATCGGGTTGCCATCTCACAGATGCTTACCTTACCGGCTGGGGAGCGGTAATGGAAGGCCGCTCAGCTCAGGGTCTGTGGGAGAGCCATCATCACTCTTGGCACATCAACTGCCTGGAGATGATGGCGGTCTTCAAAGCTTTGAGGCACTTCCTGCCAGACCTGAGGGACCATCATGTGCTGGTCCGCACAGACAATACATCGGTGGTCTCTTACATCAACCGTCAGGGGGGTCTGCGCTCGCGCCCACTCTGCAAATTAGCGCACCAGATCCTCCTGTGGTCCCTGGGGAAATTACGCTCTCTGAGGGCAATGTATATACCAGTGACTCAGAATATTGGAGCAGACACCCTGTCGAGGCAGGTGCTGAGGTCAGGGGAATGGAGGCTTCACCCCGAGGTGGTGGAGCTCATATGGGAATCTTATGGCCAAGCAGAAGTGGATCTGTTTGCGTCTCAGTACACGACGCACTGTCCACTATGGTTCTCCCTTACTCATCCAGCCCCCCTGGGGTTGGACGCTATGGTACAGACGTGGCCGAGGCTACGTCTGTACGTCTTTCCCCCTGTTGCTCTGCTCCCAGGAGTTCTGGAGAGAGTCCGCCAGGACGGAGTAAGTCTACTTCTCGTAGCTCCACACTGGCCGAGCCGAATCTGCGGACCTGATTCATCTCCTCGAAGGTCCTCCCTTGGAGATCCCAATCAGGAAAGACCTTCTATCTCAGGCCGGGGGCACTATATTTCACCCACGGCCAGAGATTTGGAAGCTTTGGGTGTGGCCTCTGAGGGGGCGCAACTCATAGAGAGTGGTCTCTCAACTGAGGTTGTGGAGACCATTCTTAGCTCCAGAGCTCCAGCTACGAGGAAACTTTATAGACTCAAATGGAATGTTTTTTCTTCTTGGTGTTACCAACATCAGTGTGACCCCGTCCACTGCTCTGTTGGCTCAGTTCTTGAGTTTTTACAGGACCGCTTCACTTCTGGTCTATGTCCATCCACCTTAAAAGTTTACGTGGCGGCCATTTCGGCTTTCCACGCCCCAGTGGGTGGTGCATCTCTGGGTCGTGACCCTCTTATCTCTCGTTTCCTTCGTGGCACCTTGAGGCTGAGACCTGCAACTCGTACTAGAGTGCCGGCCTGGGACCTGGCTATAGTTTTAGAAGGCCTTTCTAGGGCTCCTTTTGAACTCCCCCGTTTGCATCATCGGACCAGGAAAAGTCTAACCTCTTGTGCCCGGTGCGAGCATTGGACAATTATGTTCATCGGACTTCTTCTTTTCGGAAATCCGATCAGCTGTTTGTTTGTTTCGGGTCACCTAAGATAGGTCTTCCTGCCACTAAACAGACACTTAGTAAGTGGATAGTTGGGGCTATCCTTCTTGCCTATGAGTCTTCTGACCTACCGTGCCCTTTGGGGGTCAGAGCTCATTCTACTAGGAGTATGGCGGCCTCTAGAGCCTTATTATCTGGGGCCTCTCTTCAGGATGTTTGCGATGCGGCAGGCTGGTCCTCGCCACTCACATTTGTCAGGTTTTATAGCCTAGACCTGGACGCTACTCCCGGGTCTCAGGTTTTTAATTCTTGAGCCGTTGGTTTTTTCTGGCTGACACTCAGGCACTTGTTATATGGCGGTTTGGGTATTCTCGTTCCCAAAGCGTTATCGACGCATCGTCTCTCCCTCAATGGGGAACGTCTCTGTTACGTCTGTAACCTCGGTTCCCCGAGAAGGGAACGAGACGATGCGTCTCCCTGCCATACTTCCTTCGTTCCTGTGATCGACTTGCTTCGGCACTGTCGGAGCTAACACCGGTTGCTCCGGTTGGGGTTTTTATCAATTCCTGGTCGTGACGTCACTCTGACGCTCACTCTCGCCATTGGACTAGTTGACATGGATGCTTCAGACGCACTCACGCAGAATGCGTTCCCAAAGCGTTATCGACGCATCGTCTCGTTCCCTTCTCGGGGAACTGAGGTTACAGACGTAACCGAGACGTTCTCTCTAGAAGAGGGAACGAGTACTGCGTCTTAGCTAAGACGCTACGGGAAAAGTCTCTTTTCACGAAATACTGAAGCAAAAAATTATCCTTAATTTTGAATTTTTGTAAAGCGCATTTGCAGCAGTACACAGCCATAGGCGAGACGGCTCGCTCGCTCATTGGCTGCTTCTGCGGCAAGTGCACAGCCTATCGAGCGCAGGCTGATGCCATATCAGACCAATAAGGGCGCTTCGCGCCCTTCACGCCACTTCCCGCCGAAACGGGTGTGGCCCAACCTTATAAAAGGAGCTCGAAAAGGCTGACTCACCTGATTTATTTCATCGCCGAAGCGAACCAGAGTAAATCGTACGCACGGCAGATAACGCAGTACACGTTCCCTCTTCTAGAGAGAACCGAGGTTACGTTAGTAACCGAGTACGTTCTCTTACGAGAGTTCTCTCGTACTGCGTCTTAGCTAAGACGCTACGGGAACCCCATGTAAAACGCCGTGCGTGCAGGGATCACACACCAATAAACCTGAAGCAACGCCCAGGATTTACAGTGCACAGTCACCCGAGGGACTCACAGAGAGCCCAGGACAGGAGAGGGGGGGAGCCCTCCGTCCCATATCTAGCAGCACCTGTAGATGCGGCAATACAATCATCACACAGTCGAGGCAAGGCCTGACCAATGTGGCAATGCGGGTCTTACGCAATACTGCCCATATAACAGTCGGCAGCGCATAACGCTCACGAACTCAGAATTCCCATCAGAGCCCTGATTCGGCTATACCGACAGCAGCCTTGCTCGCAAGGCGCGAACCTCCAGGTTATAGAACCTGATAAACGTAGACGGCGAGGCCCAACCTGCCGCCATACATATATCCTGCAAGGAGATCCCAGTAGACCACGCCCACAACGAGGCGACGCCCCTTGTGGAGTGTGCTCTGACGCCCAGCGGGCACTGAAGGCCCCTGGAAGCGTAAGCTAACGCTATGGCGTCAACTATCCATCTGGATAGAGTCTGTCTCGAAACAGCCATTCCCTTGGAACGTCCACTAAACGAGACAAACAGCTGCTCAGTCTGTCGAAAAGCAGCAGAGCGAGACATATAAGCTCTCAAAGCCCTGACAGGGCAAAGAAGACTCGAGTGTCTACCCTCTCCTGACACCGGCAGGGCAGACAGGGCAATAACCTGAGCCCGAAACGGCGTGTTGAGGGATTTCGGCACATAACCGTGCCTAGGTTTGAGTATGACCTTTGAGTCATTAGGCCCAAACTCTAAGCACGACTGGCTCACCGAGAGCGCGTGCAGATCACCCACACGCTTCACTGAAGCGAGAGCCAACAAGAATACTGTCTTGAACGACAGATGCTGAAGGCTAATTGATTGGATAGGCTCAAAAGTGGGACCCTTCATGGCCTCCAAAACCGCCGCGAGGTCCCACATAGGGACTGACGGAGGTCTGGGAGGATTCAGCCTCCTAGCTCCTCTAAGGAAGCGGATGACCAAATCGTTCCTTCCTATTGACTGACCGAGCGCTGTTTATGAAAACGCTGCGATGGCCGCCACATAAACTTTGAGCGTGGATGGGGCTCTGCCCTTATCCAACAGCTCCTGTAGGAAGGAGAGAACCTCCGTCACCTCACAACTAAAGGGTGAACATCCTCGAGCTGTGCACCAGCTGGAGAACACCGACCACTTCGAGGCATACAGATGTCGTGTCGATGGAACTCTAGCCTGAGTGATGGTATTTATCACTCCCACTGTGAGATCAGCGGGTAACCGCTGAGCGCCCACACATGGAGGGACCACAACTCCGGTTGAGGGTGCCAAATCGAACCCCTGGCCTGCGAGAGGAGGTCCCTCCTCAACGGCACTGGCCACGGGGCGACATCTGCTAACTGCATCAAATCTGGGAACCATGGTTGGTTCTTCCAAAGAGGTACTACAAGCAGTATTGAACATCTCGTTTCTCCCACCCGTTCTATCACCTGCGGAAGGATAGTCCACCTTCGCCCTGCCAAATCTCTCCCACAACAGCCGGACAGTTTGCAGGTGTAGAGACCATTCGCCCGTGGGAACATTGCCTCTGGACAGCCTGTCTGGACCCAGATTCTGTAGCCCAGACACATGCACTGCCCTCAGCAATTGCATGTTGCGCTGAGCCCAAACCAGGAGGCGTTCCGCCAGCCTGTACAGGTTTCGGGACCCGAGACCGCCCTGGCGATTTATGTAGGACACCACAGACATGTTGTCCGAACGGACTAAGACGTGGTGGCCCTTGATTTGGGGACAAAAGCGCATCAGCGCATTCTCCACTGCCAGCATTTCCAGACAGTTGATATGATGCAGCTTTTCCCGTTCTGACCACAGGCCAAAGGACGGTCTGCCCTCGAACAGCGCTCCCCATCCCGAAGTGGAGGCGTCCGTCGACACCATCTTCACATTCGAGGAAGTCCCCAGGCTTACACCTGTTTGGTACCAGCCGCTTGCTGTCAAGGCTGATTGACCTTGAGACGCAGTCAGCCAGACACCCACGCTCTGCGCAGCACCCGCACCTTCAGCCAGAGCTGCAGGGGGCGCATGCGGAGCAGGCCCAGCTGCAGAACCGGAGATGCTGAGGCCATGAGACCCAGCACCTTCTGACAGTGCTTGAGCGAAACGGTCGCGCCGCAGCGGAGAGAACTCGCTGCGCGCTGAATGCCCAACGCGCGCTGTGGTGACAGCCGCGCCGTCATGGAACACGAGTTCAGAACTATACCCAAAAATAGAATCGTCTGACTGAGGTTCAGCGAACTCTTCGCCCAATTGACACTGAGACCGAGCTTCTCGAGGTGATCGAGTAAAACGGCCCTGTGCTCCACGAGCTCTGCTCGTGATCGAGTCATAATCAGCCAGTCGTCCAAATAATCCAGCACTCGCATGCCTCTGAGAGGAGCGAGCGCTGCATCCATGCCGTACGGCAGGACTGTAAACTGGTATGCCTGGCCCTCGAAAGCGAATCTCAAATATCGCCTGTGACTTGACGCTATCTGTATTTGAAAATACGCGTCCTTCAGATCTATTGACATGAACCAGCCCCCTCTGCGAATCTGCGCGAGGAGCTTCCTGGTCGTAAGCATTCTGAAACTGCGTTTCATCAATGCCTTGTTCAGCTGTCTTAGATCCAGTATGGGCCTTTATAATGCCTAGCACCCAATCCGAAACCCCTGGAAGCGCTGACCATGCATCTGCAGGAATGGCTAAGGGCTGGATGCGAAGCGCGCTCTCTTGACTGGGCAACGGCGGCGCTTGGGTGCGCTGCACCATGGGCGTTACGCCTGTGGCATTTGAGGCGGGGAGCGCGCTGATCACAGCGGGCAGAACGCTCGTCCTCTACCCCATCCCGGTTCTTAACCGATATGGGGAGGGCTGAGCGGGTCCCGTGGGACTCGTGATGTCTGCGAGTAACTGTGGGCGGCAATGCACATTCCGTGGCCGGACGAACGTGCACGGGTTTCGTTTTTACAGAAACCACATGACGTGCGTGACATAGTGATTGTGGGCACTGAGGAGTGGGCACGTTTACTATGTAGTGCGCGCGATCGACTTGAGTCGCTTTTATGAGCGCGAGCCCTGTGTGAAGGGCTGTGCTCACATGTGGAGATGGGCACTGAGCAGTGGGCATCGCCACTACATTTATAGCACCATCGGCCGTGGCCGGACGAACGCGCACGGGTTTCGTTTTTACAGAAACCACATGACGCGTGTAACATCCGCCGTCCAGCAGAGGGCGGACAAAGGTGCGTCGCTATCGCCTGTTCCACCGGTGGAAGTGACTGGTAGTTCCTGTTTGTAGCATCATCCAGTGTGGAGAATGCTAGTGAAACAGACGAACGAGTTCGCGCTGAATATGGAGCGTTCCAAGCCTTTGCCACCTCTTCGTGAAGCTCAGGAAGAAATGAGGCGAGCTTGAGAAGTACGCTCATCCGAAAGGAACATACCATCCAGCCGGGAACGAGAGGGGGGAGCTGGTGCAGACCACTCGAGGCTGAGACTCATCGCGGCCAGCGCGAGCACTCGCCCCGGCTCTTTCTCGATGTCAGCTCATCTGCTGGGCTTCTGAGCAGAAGGCGCGAGATCCTCGGAGCTCGCCCAGCCCTCACTGTCCCGAAGCTAGCAGAGAGCGAGCGCTGCATCCATGCACCTCGTAACGCACGAGGAGCCATGGACAAGCCGTACGGCAGGACTGTAAACTGGTATGCCTGGCCCTCGAAAGCGAATCTCAAATATCGCCTGTGACTTGACGCTATCTGTATTTGAAAATACGCATCCTTCAGATCTATTGACATGAACCAGCCCCCTCTGCGAATCTGCGCGAGGAGCTTCCTGGTCGTAAGCATTCTGAAACTGCGTTTCATCAATCCCTTGTTCAGCTGTCTTAGATCCAGTATGGGCCTTTATAATGCCTAGCACCCAATCCGAAACCCCTGGAAGCGCTGACCATGCATCTGCAGGAATGGCTAAGGGCTGGATGCGAAGCGTGCTCTCTTGACTGGGTAACGGCGGTGCTTGGGTGCGCTGCACCATGGGCGTTACGCCTGTGGCATTTGAGGCGGGGAGCGCTCAGCTCAGCTCGTCTGCTGGGCTTCTGAGCAGAAGGCGCGAGATCCTCGGAGCTCGCCCAGCCCTCACTGTCCCGAAGCTAGCAGAGAGCGCGTGTCCTCTTCCCCCGACGCGGCCCTGAGATCGACTTCCTCGGACGACGCGGCGGCAAATAGCGGGCGCTGCCCATCGGGAGGCGATGCAGGGGAGGCCGGTGAAGCAGGGCGAACCGGCGAGCTCGGTCGAGCTGAAGACGGTTCCGGAATCCGCTGGAAACAGCGCTTTTACGGCGCCTTCAGCGCAGCGGAGAATGCAGGCTCAGAGAAAAAGGCCAGGCGAGTCCTCAGAGTCACCATGTCAACAGCTCGCAGTGAGGGCATCCGCCGTCAGCGAGCGCGAGCGCTGCATGATCTTCACCCAGACAGGAGACACAGATGACGTACCGGTCTCCCTCGCTGAGTGGGGCTCTGACGAGCCGCAGGAAGGCATCTTAAAAAAGACGCAAGCTCTTTTACGAGTGTGTGTCGCAGGGCGAACACACACACACACATAAAGAACAGCTGGATATAACAGAATTGAAAGGATATAGGCGCCGGACAGCGCAGCAGGAACGGCAGTGGAAGGCGGCGAAGGCCAGCAGCTTCAGAATGGTTCGTCCCACTGATATGCCTCTCAGACGGCGCTTGCTTCCTCCCTGATCCAGCGATGCGTGAGCTTCGCTGAAGAGATGAAAAATCGGGTGAGTCAGCCTTTTCGAGCTCCTTTTATAAGGTTGGGCCACACCCGTTTCTGCGGGAAGTGGCGTGAAGGGCGCGAAGCGCCCTTATTGGTCTGATATGGCATCAGCCTGCGCTCGATAGGCTGTGCACTTGCCGCAGAAGCAGCCAATGAGCGAGCGAGCCGTCTCGCCTATGGCTGTGTACTGCTGCAAATGCGCTTTACAAAAATTCAAAATTAAGGATAATTTTTTGCTTCAGTATTTCGTGAAAAGAGACTTTTCCCATAGCGTCTTAGCTAAGACGCAGTACGAGAGAACTCTCATAAGAGAACCAATTTTACAGTGTACACAATCATACCTTTGTCTTTTTGTTTGATTTTCAAATACTTTTTTTCTTTAAATCAAAGTTGTGATTCACCTCATAGGTGGCTGGTTTGGTTCAGTTTTTTTTGTAGTTATTAAAAAAAATAATAATAATTGAAAATGGAAATAAGTCTTTCGGAACCAAGGTTATTGCTTCTGTAGACATAAATGTCAACTCTCATTGAAAATGAACAATGTCCAAATTTTTTTTTAAATGGAATTAATCTAGAAATGTGTCAAATTGCAAACACCTGCATCCTTAGGCACAAGAGAATCATTGACAGATCATAGTTGGATCAAATATTTCCCTCCCCCACCATGATATGATCTGCTGGCCTTAAATTGGTTTGATTTCCCTCAAAAAAAAAAAAAAAGGAATCCCAGAGGAGAAAAAAGTGAAAATGAGAAATAAGAAAAGAGAGCAGAGAGAGAGAAAATAAGCATTTGTGAACAACAACTCTTATTCAGAGCTAAGCAGAGAGGGGAAGTTCTTACATTTACTTTAAGAAAGCATGTGTTTTATCTTACTCAAACAGTAGTGGCTTTGATTCCATACAAAGGGCAAAATCCCAGCAGTATTACACTAGGTTTCATATCCTCTGTATGTTCATTAGCTTCAATTCCCCAGAGATACAGCTGAGAAAGATAGAGAAAAATGGACGGTTTAAAGAAGATAGTGTGCGATACCTCCTAACAATATTCTGCTGTCAGAGCGATCCCATTAAATCCACAGTATGTTATTTAACAGCATCAAAGAGAACTGTAAAAATAACAAGTTTCAAACACTCCTGCCATTGCTGCTTTTTAGCAATCTTGTAGCACAGTTACAGTGGCAAAATGTATAGATCTTTCTCTCTACAGTAAGGTATATATACATTATTTATTTAAATAATATGTGGTTGGTTGGTATCAAAAGCTGCTGTTCAATTATTACTAAACAGTAAAATCACAAAATGAAAAATACTCAATATTACATTTTATTTATTTACAAATGTAAAAGAAAAGATTGTAAAATATCATGACAGAAATACAGTAAAAATATTGCAAAGCAATTTTTTTTTTTAAAGAACAGTTTTCTATTTGAATGAATTAAAATGCATAAAATGCAAAAAAAAATCATTAATTCAGTATTCAGTTTCACATGATCCTTCAGAAATCATTCTAATATGCTGATTGGTGTGTGCTGCTTAATATTTTTAAGGAAATAGTAATATTTTTTAATGAATATAATATTCGAAAGAACAGCATTAATTAAAAAATATAATAATATATTGCAGCACTACAAATGTATTTACTGATATTTTGATTAATGGAAGCTGTTATCTTAAAAGGATATTTTACTGTAAATTTATTTGCTGTTAATTTATTCATCAGCAGGCCATCCAAAATGAAGTCAAAGATTACATAATAATGCCATAACAATGTTCAGTTTCTTGCACAGACTGATTATTTTGATTCATAAGACCTCAATAAAACATCAGGTGACATGGGTATTCATTTTGCATAATTTGACTCTAGGTACGTTTACATGGACACTTTTTGCTTCCATCAGAATGAATCCAAACATAGTGTTTACACGAATGCTAAATAAAGTGATCAGGTTGATGTGCGCGTTTATATGTCACAATTCTGATTGGATTTAATCTTTTGACGTGCAGACTGCATGAATATACAGAGTTCCCCACTGTAGTCGCATTCTGTTTTTAAAAAGCACATGTGATATTTATCTACTTCGGATCATAGGTAGGTGATGACCTGCACATGAACTGTTGTGCAGTGCTGCTTACTTTTAAAAAAGTAGCAAACGTGTCCCTTCCCGCACCCAAAAGATGAGAGTCTTAAGCAAGGACTGGTGAACTGGTGGAATGAAAGGAGAGTTTTATAATGACGGGACACTCATTTATAACACTTTATTCACCAGGAAGAGCAGCTTGTTCTGCTAGTCATATGTCATTACACTATTTATATTTCATTTATGCATGCGCAGTACTTTCCAGTTTCGGATTTCAATTCGATCAAATGTTTACATGTCCTCTCGCTCAGATTACATAAGGAATAAACCTCCCCTTACAATCCGATCAAAATTTTAGTCATCTGGCCAATTTAGTCCAATTGACCTTTTTACATGTGACTTTTTTTGTTCTGATTGTGCTTTTAGTCCTATTACGATCAGATTAGTAGGGTCCATGTAAATGCAGCTTCTGAAAGTGATAGCCATTGACTTTATGAATCACCACAGTTTCTGCTATTAACCTTCTTTCCTGCTCTACTAAAGAAAAAGCTAGATATTAACTGAAGTACCCCAAAATAACTAAAGTTTCAAAAGATATGTATGCTATTTATTAATTTACTTGTGTGAATCACATTAAAATAGAAACATATTCCCGCAGGCCTCTCTGTCCAGGCTTGTTTGCTTGAAGTGATCTCCAACAAACACTGTGTGTTGCCTCATATTACAGTACATCAGATGGAAGATGTAAATTCTATTTCATCTGAAGTGTGATTCAAGAGGACTCTAGAGAATTCTACAAACTGTGCTGTAGTGCTTTTAGTTGTTCTCATTCATTATTCTCTCTCTGTGGATGAGATGTGGTACCCCAGCCCACAACAGACTCAGACTGTGGTAAATAGGTCAGCTGTCAGATCCTGGGGCGGACATGAAGGTTTTGGGGAGAAGGGAGAAAGGAATAAAACATGGCATGCTGCACACCTGGAGCTGTTCAAAGGCATAAGTATCACCAGATGAACCTCTATCAAGGCTGCACATTTTGGACTGTAATCACTACACAGCTTTGTCTAAACTGGAGCATTACTCCTGCAACATGGGACAGCAGGGACTAAAAAGAGCTCCAAACAGGATATTTGCTTTCTTTTTGCTTTCTAACAGGTTTAGGTGATGGCCGTGTAGTATGAAAAATAACAAAAATAACAACTGCTAGCAGTTTTTCTCTGAACATATAGCACACAATTTCTAGGAAATGCATTTAGCTGGGTCTTCGTTACACTGCAGGTTTCTTCATGAGAGTTAACTACATTTTACAAAGAAAAAAGACAACAATGACTTAAGTGGCACTAGCTTCTATGTATATTATTGTATATTATATTAGATTATATAATTTAATTTATTTTGCAAGCAGTATTTAATGGATCAAAACAATGACAATCTAAATTAAGATTACTTTATGATGCATTTGAACACATCATTTTATATTAAATGATATCAAAAAACCTATAAACACATTTAACTGCAATCAAAATTAAAATATAGGTTATTATCTGGTAAAAATAATAAAATTATGAATTGATTTGTTTATAATAAATTAATAAATTAAGATTATTGAAATTACTTAAACTTGATGAATTACTTGAGTAAATCGATGAAATGTTGCTTTGAAGCAATTCATTTAAATAAACTGTATGAACTGACCGACTCACAAAAATTATTCATCCAGTGTTTTGTCTTATTGTGAGAATTAAGAACCTTGTTTCCACCATTGGGGGGGGGGGGGTGCTGTGATCTCGCAATTCAGACTTTCTCGCAGATTTGTTTATATCTCACAGTTCTGAGATGCTTCCTAGCAATTCTGAGAGAAAAAAAAAGTCAGAATAGTTCAGTTTAAACAGACAAATCTGAGAAAAGTAAGATTTGTAAGATAAAAGTCTCAATTACTTTTTATTTTATTTTAATCCTGACAAAAAAAAAAAAATCTGAATTGCAGGATGTAAAGTCAGAATTCAGAAAAAAAGCTAGAATTATGAGATGTAAACTCAGAAATGTGACAAACAAGTCTTAATTGTAAGATAACAGCCGCAATTACCATATAACAGGCTTCCATTAAAATTGGACAATTTACTGTAGGTGAGTGTGTATAGTTGTGTAATCAATACAGCGATGTAGCATTTAGTACAAAACATCTTTAAGTTGCATTCTTGAGCAAATTATAAACCGTTGAATTCGGGGGACCGTTCACATAAAACATTGCATTCCACTGCATTTTTCTCTATATACACATGGATTCATGGACATTTTTTGCAGCACAGTGTGTTCTAAAAATGTGGTGCTCAAATTAAAAGAAGTTCAACTTGTAAGGACTGCATCTCTAGATCTTGGAGTGGTTTTTAATAAACTAGCGTTCGGAGAAACTAAGATTTTCAAAACTCTGAATCAATTGAACCAACTACAGTACTTTTCTAAATTAAGGTTCGAATCAGTAAAAAAAAAAATGTTTTTCTTTTTTTTTCTGAATTCACCTAACTTTGTGAGTCAAGCTCTGAACCACTGATTTAAAAGCTTCCCGAAGCAGAGTTTCAAAAGCAACCATCACTGCTCAAGTAGGTATATTTTTAAAAGCAAAAACTGTTTTTTTAATGCCTTCTTATGGATTATTTGTTAGTACAAAACAAACTGTTTACAGTAGCTATGTGTTGAGATATACAGTATATTCTACAGTATGTAATTGCCAATTGCACTGATGCATGTATTTGAGAAAGAGTTTGATACTTGACTGTTTACATGCAATATCTAGAAAAGTACTTGTTTGCATGTCAACATAACTCCCCCACACTTCTTATGCCCCTTTAACCTTCAAAACTCTTTCTGAAATGGCTTCTGCCAAACAGAGCTTGGGAGTAGTGTAACATCAAAACAAAAATCTGTCACAGTACTTTGAAAACAGGCTACATTAGCTTCTAACTTAAAAAAAAAAAGCCAGCACAGGGTCAGTTTTTGCCACATTTGCTCTTCACATGAATGCAAAAAAGGATTTTAAGACTTTCATAATGTTGAATTATGACTGAACACTAATAATGGAATGGATACATGCAGTGGGTAACCTTACTGGGACCCTGTCAGTCTTTGAAGAAATGCGATGCTGCTGCTAAGTAAAACTAATGCATGACTTAATATCAACCTGGTCTCATGGGAAATACGTACCTCGGCACACTTTTTTGCAGAAGAATTGCATGACTGACACATGGGAGCTATGCTCTGCTCTAAGTGTGTGTTTGAATTTTAATGTGAATTTATATTTAAATGTTAATGTGGAACTATGAAAGAAAATAATTTTAAAATATCAGTTAGTGTCAGGTACTTACACTGTAAGTAAATGATGCTAGCTCCTACAGAGATTAAATTTAAATAAAATGTATGCATTTAGCAGACGCTTTTATCCAAAGCGACTTACAGTGCATTCAGGCTATCAATTTTTACCTATCATGTGTTCCCAGGGAATCGAACCCCGGTGGATGGATTATCTCGGCAAAGGAGAAGTGCTCAGTAACACAGATTAAGACAGCTTTTTTAACAATATTTGAGAGAAATATGCCTTTTCTGTACATTGAGAAAGTCTTAGATATTTGAATTCAGCTCATGAAATGAGGGCAAAAACAAAAGTGTTGCGTTTATAATGTTCGCTCAGTGTCGTTAAAGCACCATTTTTAACATTCTTTTTCTGATTATGATAATATTTTACGATAAATGGCAAAAAACACAGAGAACACACTGAGAAATATAAAATAAGAATTCAGAGAAAAAATGAAGAAAAAAAATAAAGTGATATTTAAACTTTGCGAGTAAATTCTGAGAAGAAAATAAATTATGAAAAGCCTCAATTGTTAAATATAAACTCAAAATTGCACAAAAAAAGTCCATTTTTAAGATTGTAAGGCTACATCTAACAGAATTGTGAAATGTAAACTTGGAAGTGTAGGACTCACAATTCAGAACTTGCTTCTTGCTTCTTTTCTCGAAGAGAAAAAAAGTCAGAACTGAGAGAAGCAAAGTCGGAATTGTGAGGTAACGTTTTAATAATAGACAAGATTTAAATATATTGCATGGAATTGATCTTAATCATGTAGATATAATACCTCAAAATGACGATGTTACTGACCATTACCTTGTATCGTGCATGCTGTCTATTACTGATATTAACTATGGCTCCATGTTATCGCCCGGGTAGAACTATTGTTCAAACTACCAAAGATAGATTTACAAATAAACTGCCTTTATCTCAACTTCTCTCTGTATCCATAAATACACATGAACTAGATGGAATGACTACCAATATGGGCATCTCATACATTAGAATCTGTTTCCCCCATAAAATAAAGGAGGTTAGAGAAAAATGTACTGTGCCAACACCAATACCCATTCTCTCAAGAAAGAAACTTGTAATCTTGAACACAAATGGAGAAAAACTAACTTGGAAGCTTTTAGATTTGCATGGAAAAACAGTATGTCAACTATAGAGAGGCTCTAAAAGCTGCCAGGGCTGAGCACATCCACAAACTAATAGAAAATAACCAAAACAATCCAAGGTTTTTATTTAATACAGTGGCTAGATTAACAATTAATCAGATGTCAAAATAAATATTACCTCACAATTTAGTAGTAATAACTTCATGAACTTCATCAGAAAAAAAAAATATCTAATAATAATTTGTATCTGCTCAATTATCTGCTCCTTCCTGCAAAAAATAAAAAATAACAAAATAAATAAATATATATATATATATATATATATATATATATATATATATATATATATATATATATATATATATATATATATATATGAAGAATTGCAGTCAGGGTTCAGGCCTCTTCATAGCACAGAAACTGCACTTGTTAAAATTGCAAGTGACTTACTTCTTGCATCCGGCCAAGGCTGCATCTCATTACTACAGTAGTTTTACTTGACCTTATTGCTGAAAAATAACTTTTGTCTTTTTTTTTTTAAATGGGGAATCATATCAGTTACATCCAGTAAAGTATGGAGTGCCACAAGGATCTGTCCTAGGCCCTCTGCTATTTTCAATATATATGTTGCCCCTTGGTAATATTATTAGATATACTATCTAATAATATTACCTAATAATATAGAACTATATATTTCAACAAGACCAGGTGAAACTTCTAAATTGTCTAAGCTAACAGAGCGTGTTAAAAGACTGGATGACCAATAATTATCTCCTATTAAATTTGTATAAGACAGTACCAAAAAAACAGTACACAAAATCTCATAGATTTGCATCTCTACTGTTACTTCCTCTACAGTCAAAAATTTGGGTGTTATATTAGATAGCAACTTGTCTTTTGAAAACCATATTTCCCATGTTACAAAAACGTCTCAAGGTTACGTATGTAACCCTAGTTCCTTGAAGGAATGAGACGCTGCGTCGAAACGCTTTTGGGGAACGTCCCTGACGAGACCGACTCTGAATATCGTGTGCAATCAGTCCATCGGAAAGGCGTGACGTCACGGGCGGGGTGACGTAGCGACCAGGAAGCTATAAAAGCACGTGCCGTGCAGCTGGCTTCAGCTTCGAGTAGGGAAGCAAGCGCCGGCAGGGGTGCCGGGAGTATGGCTCTGCGACGCAGCGTCTCGTTCCTTCAAGGAACTAGGGTTACATACGTAACCTTGAGACGTTCCTTTTCAGGAACTCGAGCTGCGTCGAAACGCTTTTGGGGAACGATGTGCCCACGCTGCCAGACTTCCAAATCCCTGCCTAGTGTGTAGTCAAAAGAGCACAGCTAAGACGAGAGAACAGAAGAGCCCGGCGTGGCTCGCATGTCAAGATCATAAAATCGGACAAATGTGGAGGGCGTGGACCACCCCGCAGCGTTGCAGATGTCCAAGAGGGACACACCTGCTGAGAAGGCCTTGGAGGCCACCATACTCCGAGTAGAGTGAGCCTTGGCCCCCAAAGGAGGGGGAAGACCAGAGGACTCATAGGAGACGTTGATAGCCTCGACTATCCAACGACTAAGGGTCTGCTTGGTGGCAGGAGAACCCTTGTTAGAAGGACCGTAGCAAACAAGCAATTGGTCTGATTTTCTCCACAGGGCAGCTCTGTGGACGTATGCGTCCAGTGCTCGCACTGGACACATACAGTTTAGCTTCTCTTGGTCTGGCTCCCGAAAGGGAGGAGGACAGAAGGCCTGCAGTACGATAGGTTGTGGTGTAACAGAGGGAACCTTCGGAACGTAACCCGCTCGAGGGTATAAGAATGCTTTGGCCATACCAGGGGCAAAGTCTAAGTAGGTAGGGGCCACCGAAAGGGCCTGAAGATCTCCAACTCTCTTTAGTGAGGTGATTGCCAGTAACAGGGCAGTTTTAAGTGTCAGATGTCTATCTGAGATATCTTGTATTGGCTCGAATGGAGCTTTACAAAGAGCCTCTAGAACCACAACCAAATCCCAGGGGGGAACACGGGATCGTACTGGAGGTCTCAGCCTCAGCGCACCGCGGAGGAAACGTGTAACTAGGGGGTGTCTACCCACTGACTGACCATTGAAAGGGACGTGGAAAGCAGCTATGGCCGCCACGAAAACCTTTAAGGTGGAGTGGGATAACCCCGCAGAGAGCCTGGCTTGTAAAAACTCCAGAACTGTACCAACTGGGCAGTCTGCTGGGTCAAGCTGGCGGTCTCTGCACCATGAAGTGAAGAGCTTCCACTTCAGGGCGTACAGTTTCCTCGTAGAGGGAGCTCTGGATTGGAGTAGGGTCTCAACAACCTCGGTTGAGAGACCAGCTGCTAATAGCTGTGCCCCCTCAGGGGCCACACCCACAGCTTCCAGAACTCCGGGCGAGGGTGAATTATCGTGCCCTGCGCCTGTGAGAGTAGGTCTGTCCTGATCGGTATCTCCCACGGAGAGCCGTCGAGGAGCGAGACTAGATCTGAGAACCATACTCGGCCCGGCCAGAACGGGGCTACTAGTAGTAGACGGACCCCGTCCCGGCGTACTCTCGCCAGAACTCCCGGGAGCAGAGCGATAGGGGGAAAAGCGTACAGACGAAGCCTCGGCCAGGTCTGTACCATAGCGTCCAGTCCCAGAGGAGCTGGATGAACTAGAGAGAACCAGAGGGGACATTGCGATGTCTCCTGAGTCGCAAAGAGGTCCACCTGGGCTGTACCAAATACTCTCCATATGTGCTTCACCACCTCGGGGTGAAGCATCCATTCCCCGGGCCTCGGCCCCTGTCTCGACAGTATGTCTGCTCCCACATTCAATCTCCCAGGAATATACGCTGCTCTGATCGAGAGGAGCTTGCCCTGGGACCACAGAAGGATCTGGTGTGCCAGCTTGTACAAGGGGCGCGAACGCAGACCCCCCTGGTGATTGATATAAGAGACCACTGATGTGTTGTCGGTGCGCACCAACACATGGTGACCTCTCAGGTCTGGGAGGAAATATTTCAATGCTCGATAGACCGCTAGTATCTCTAGGCAATTGATGTGCCATGTTAGATGGCGACCACTCCACAGACCGCCGGCAGGGTGGCCGCTCATGACCGCACCCCAACCGGTGAGGGACGCATCTGTCGCTAGCGTTACACGGCGACAAGGAACTCCCAGCACCGGGCCCTGATTCAAGAACCAAGGTTTCCTCCACATGTCTAAGGCACGAAGGCACCGCCGCGTGACCTTGATAACTCGACGTGGATTTCCCCTCGGGGAAAAGCCCTTGGACTTGAGCCACCACTGTAGGGGTCTCATGTACAGCAGGCCAAAAGGTATCACGTTGGACGCAGCTGCCATCAGCCCTAACAATCTCTGGAATTGTTTGACAGTGAGTGACTGGCCTTCTTTGACTCTCTCGACTGATGTGAGGATCGACTCGATCCGAGCAGGAGACAAGCGTGCCTGCATCGTGGTCGAATTCCACACTACGCCTAGATAGGTGGTTCTCTGAACTATAGAAAGTACACTCTTCTTGGCGTTTAGTCTCAAACCCAGCTCCCCCATGTGTGCGAGAACGACATCTCGATGTCGAGCCGCCATCTGCTCTGATTGAGCTAGGATCAACCAATCGTCGATATAATTTAAAATGCGGATGCCCTGCATACGGAGGGATACCCGAGCCGCATCCATACATTTCGTGAACGTGCGGGGTGAGAGTGCGAGGCCAAAGGGAAGTACTCGATATTGATAAGCTTTGCCCCCGAAAGCGAACCTCAGAAACTTCCTGTGTTGTGGAAGGATGGAAGGACAAACCAGTCCTCGGATCTGATTTGAGCTACAACCTGGTTGACAGTGAGCATCTTGAACTTCAGTGACATAACTGAGCGGTTCAGGAGACGCAAGTCTAAGATCGGACGCAACCCCCCATCCTTCTTTGGAACTATGAAATACCGGCTGTAAAATCCGGATTCCCTGTCTAGAGGAGGGACCACCTCGATGGCCTCCTTCCTTAATAGGGTATTCACTTCTTGTTCCATAACCAGAGCCTGCTGGGGGCCGACCACAGTCGGTGTAACCCCGTTGAACTTCGGTGGTGGAAGACCGAACTGAATGCAATAGCCTCTTTCTATTGTACGCAGGACCCATTGAGATACATTTGGCAGTAGCTTCCACGCTGCTAAATAATCTACTAAGGGAATCAGTCTCTCGAGACTGACCTCTGGTGTAAGAGGCCCCCGAAGGGGCGGCGAGCATCCCAGCTCCGCTACGCTCACGGGCGGAAGTAACTGGGAGTGGCGCTCGCTGGAGGCCGCTGCGCCCTGAAGCTCTGGCAGGGTTGGCAGACCGACCTCCTGAGGGTACTGAGGTGAGACGGGCACCGTGTAATGAGGTGAACCGCGCTCTACCCCAGCAGGGGCTACCCTCTGGATCCTGGCGTCAGGATCTTTTCGTCGAGGACTTCCGGGCTTCGATGACAGATCTTAAATCGGTTTTCGCCCTAGAAGCCCCCGACTCAGAGCGTCGTTGCCCTCGGCCCCGACGTGGGGGAGCACGAGTGGCGACGCTCTGCTTTTGCGCTTCCCGGTGTGAGGAGCCGGTATGTGGCGTGGTCATCTCCCGCCCAGATGCACCACGAGAGCGACGAGGGAGGAAACTCTGGAACGCCGCTGCCTGCTTGTGCGCCTCCTGGAACCTGTCGACGACAGTATTAACTGTGTCGCCGAACAGGCCCGAGGCTTGAAGCGGGGCGTCCAGGAGGCAGACCCTGTCTCGTTCTTTAATTTCTGACAGGGTCAGCCACAAATGCCTCTCCGCGGCCACTAAGGCTGCCATAGACCGCCCAATTGCGCGAGCGGTCTCCTTAGTGGCGCGGAGGGAGAGATCAGCGGTCTTTCTGAGTTCTTCAATCTCTTCAGACTTAATCCCCTCCCCCTCATCGACATCTCTCAGCAGGTCAGCCTGATAAGCTTGCAGGACTGCCATAGTATGAAGGCACGCCCCAGCCTGACCTGCTGCCACATAACCTTTGCCCACTAGCGATGATGTAACTCTAAGCGGCTTAGTGGGCAATGTCGGAGCCTTTAGAGACGAGGCCGAACCGGGTGACAGATAGCCTGCGAGCGTCTGTTCAACCCGTGGCATCGCTCTATAACCACGCTCTCCCAGCCCCATCACGTTGCCATAATATAGTGAATCAGGGCCAAAGAGGCGGGTCGAATACGGGTGATTCCACGATCTCGATAACTCATCATGGAGATCGGG